>NW_026934345.1:0-6096 GCF_032062105.1 Saccostrea cuccullata
GAGAAAAATTAACCTAAACCCCCCCCCCCCCCCACGAAATAGGATTTCCGACTTTGGGCAACTTCCCCCCCTTTTTTTTGCTTGTCAACTTGTTCAGGTAAGTAAAAAAAAATTTTCTCTGCCTGGCCCCCCCCCACTTTCAAAAACGATGCTACGCCACTGACTTGGACAACAGACAAGAGAATTTTTAAAAAGCTAGTTTTAGGTAGGATGTGGAATTCTCACGAGGAGTTTGTTCTCTCTTCCTATATGCTTTTTCTAATAATCATTCATTATTTATGTCTAGAAATTTAATTCACATCAAATTCTATTTTCATTATCATTGTACCAAAGAATCAAACTCGTTTATTATACCCCACGCGTGAGGTATAATGTTTTGACCCGTCATTTATTTTTTTTTTTTTTGGTCAGCGCAACTTCTCATAAACCACTGCACAGAGTTTTGTCGAACTCTGCAGATATTTATATGAGACAATGTGTGTGTAGATTTTCACATCACCAGAAAATTCCGAATTCTTTATTTTTTCGGGAATTTCCGCACTTTTACATTTAGATTTTTGGCCATATCTTGAATATAGAGATGAGCAGTTTGTCAGCGCAATTCCTCATAAACCGCTGCACGCAATTTCGTCAAACTTTGCAGATATTTAGGACACAATGTGTATAAATAAGCATATTACAAGGGAATTACTATTCCTTTATTTTTTTCTGGCAATTTCAGCACTCCTACTTTTGGGGGAGTGGGCATGTGACTTGCTCACTTTTTCTTTCATTGTGCATAAAATTATAAATAACTATAAATCAAATTATATCAGGTCTAATAAAGCCAATACACAATATTTATTTGATAATAATTGATCGTATAGAAATCCAATCTGTTTCAGACGTTTTTCTTACATCATTTTTATGAGAGTGTTAATATGCATGTTTTACTACCCCCCCCCCCCCCCTCCCTATCACAGGAAAATATCTTCAAAAGGTGAATGATTCGTATTAATGCATGCTTTATTATAAATTTAATTAATTTAAACCATGTAATAATAAATTTTATTTACAACATTTACAGACAAGAGTTATGTATATTTTTGAAAAAAAAATTTCAACCAACCCCACTGAGCTTTCAACCTTTGATATTTTCCCTGATCAAATTAAATGATCGGCATGGGCCACGTGTGTCCAAGCATCTTTTACTGTTGAGTTAGCAATGGATTACATGACTTCTGAGATGCATTTTTCAATAAAAGTAAAATAGGATAATTCTTTCGGCATGTGCACATCCCAGTAACGATAGCAGTATTCAGGTAAATGTTTTATCACTGCGTTTGACGCGTTTTCTCGACCTGCATGGGTTTTTGCTGTACATGAATGTATTCTGTGTTAGTGTACTTTTTGCAGCAAATGCATTCAAAAATAATTGAATTCTCGGTATAGTTCTATTTTTTTGTTGAATTTTTACTTTTCAAACATGTATTTGGTCAGTTTATGGACTTCTAAAAACTATGCTATTGGAGATGTGTACATGTCGACAGCCAGACTAGAAAATCACTCAAGTGAAACAATTCTACAAGGCTATATATAGCAGGTACAGGTGACCAAAAATGTTCGATTAAAAATGGCGGAATCGAAGAAATATGGCGGACAAAGGCGTACAGGAATGTAGTAAGTCGTACAAAGATGAAAAATGATGGCTTTTTAAGAGTTCATGTCAGCTTTAACTAAAAGTGTAAGACAATGAACTTAATAATAAAATATAAAAAATATATATATCCTGATATCTTTTAATTAAATTTGTATATATTACTGATTGGATAAAAGCTTATCACATGACGCCCTGAAATTTTCCGTATAACGTCTCCGTCAAGGAGTATTATGAAAATCGTGCGCGCGATTACGTCCAAAGCGTTACTTTTGTAAATAAAGATGGAGGCTAAGAAACGGTTTACGTAGGTAGTTCAGTTAAATTTCTTGTTACCGTAACAATATTTCATGTTGATTGTTAATGGATTAAAACTTAATATTTTCATAATATGCTCAAATTTTTTTTTATACATGTATTGAAAAAGGTCTTCAGCGGGATAAATTCGTAACACAGTCTGTTAGTGACCTAATACGGATTCATACATAATTTTCATTCACACCCTGTATGAATCCGCATTAGGTCACTAACTGACTTTGAAATTAATAGTATTGACATCCATTACATATGTACACTGTTGCTAGTACTTCAACTGAGCTCCGTGCTAATTCTTTGAAATAATCAAATATAATGAACGACAGACTGAATACAAGTAGCAGTCTGTATTAACCTATTTCAAAATATGAATGATAATATTTTTAGACGCAATTTGTCGTTAATCATTTCTGGTTTACTATCATAACAAAAATTGCACTAAAAAAGATTGTAACACGTTTTTGTGTATTTGCACTCTTCGGCGGAGATGCATCATTCTGAAGTTAAAAATAAACATAGAAGCTGGGCGCTAGGGTGACCTTTTAACCTGAATCGAACGATTCCGAGAATATACGATTCATTACAATGCGGTTGTTTACTTGTTTATCGGAAGGTGTATTTGGTTAGGAGGAAGAAGCAACCAATAAGATTGGAGTGACCAGAGTTCAGGTGTTTGGATAATTTAACTACGGAAAACAATATTTAAAGATTATGCAAAAGATTGGAAATTATTTTAAAAGTGCATTAGAAGTTTAAAAAGTACTCAAGGTCAGAATAATAGTAATTAAATTTCAAATTGAAATTTAAAGTGAATTTTTCATTTGTATGGGGACGCCATAGCTTTCCAGTGGCGGACAGCTAATTTATACCTAGTATGCTAAGCACTCAGGGCCATTGAGTAGTGAAGAATTCTTTTAGTGCCACACCAACTATGATACGGCACCTTGCAGTTTATACTGTCTCATATGCATCCGAAATACCTTTCTCTACATCTACATCCCGCAATGGATTGGGGACCCGACGTAATGATCAGCTTCTTCCGCCACATTAGATATTAGACATTAGAAGTAAATTGAAGTGTTGCAGACGTTAATCATCGTTGTGGGCTCAGCTTATGTCAAACATAATAATTATTATTTAACATGAGTCACGAAAAATTGACATATAGAAAAAAAATGGTCGGACAAAAATAACACGAATTCCTTGTGTACAACCCACTGAGATGGTCTAAAAGTCTCACAATTATTTTCATAATGTGTCTTATCTCTATTCCTTGATGTCAAACTGTTGGCATGATTGAGCATTACGCCCTCTACCAAAATTGCGAAACTCATGCCCCCAAAGTCAGAAGTTCTGGATAAGAATTCATTTTTTAATACATAGAAGATGCATACAGTTTTTTGGAAAAGGCTATATTTCTCGTGTATATTCTGATATTGGTCTTAATGAGTAAGGATGTCTTTTTCAACGCTGTAAATTCCTTTGTCAAAGGTTTTTATGTTAGATAGTGTTCCTTTGATTTTATAGTTACAATATGTAAAATGAATCAATCCTTTGAAAATCTTGAAAATCTTCTACTAGCAAACAAAAATCTTCATCAAGCAAACAAAGTACATGGTTATAATGAGCAAAGGTCTTTTTCCATGAACTCTCTGGTCACTGTATCGGGTCTTGTGTTACACAAGTTTATTTTTTTTTTTACATGTAGCCTAAGGGAAAATACACATTTCTTGAAAATCATATTATTTATTTCTGTGCATATAGGGGACAGAATACGAAATTGGTTTGATCAAAGTCGTTTTACTAGATCTGTTTTTTATTTTACCACAGTATCAAGGGGTATAGTGCGCCGCAAAGTTCTATTGATCATGTAGGAGAAATTCTTTTTTTCATCATTTTCCTCAATTTATTTCTACAGTTTAGATTGTTATAATCAAAAGCTGTACATCCATTTGTTTGCTCTCTACTTTTTTGTTTAAAAAAGCTGTTTATTTGTTCCTCAGTGTCCCCCCCCTACCCTGAGGAAAAAAAAAAGTGATTTAAAAAAATGTTGAAACTTCACTACATGCAGCATCTTTTTCCAATTGCAATCTTTGCTTTTCTGTATGTCCCGAGACCATGAATCAATATTTAAAAAAAGTTCGCTATCTGGCAAAGTTTGATAATAAAATTAATAATTGTGGTATTTTTTATCATGAAAACAAAAATGGTATCTAAAAACTTTATTCTCAAAAAAAAACATTTATTATTTTTACAGTTTGAAAAACTCCAATCCGTGATCCGGCAGCAAAGAAACATTTGAAGTTCAGGATTTGTGACACACGAGGAATAAAAAAGCTCTTTCTATCAAAGAAAAAATCTTGATTTTTATGGATGGAAATCTGCCTAATCTTTACATTGTATGACCTTTTGGTTTCTTTTTCCCTCAAAATTAATATCAAACACTGGCTTGTAACGATTTTTCGAAAGTGAAACGATTTTTAACAACACTGACATATCAAATTGCATTTTTACCTCAACTATGCTGAAAGCTTGAGAAATTTAACCACTCACAATTTATCGAATATCAGCCTTTTCGTCCGTCTGTCTGCAAATTGTTACTTTTCTCAGTACCCATTTTCTATTCATTTAAATTTGCCACAAAGCATTGTAAAGTATACTAATAATTTTTATATAGAACTACAGTTAGACACTTGAGAATTTGTGAAAACTAAATGTTATCTTTAAAATTGATTCACACTTCACAACAGGTTATACAATTGGATTGATATTTTAGTTGCAATTTAGCTAAAAAGTCATTTTATTGGCTATTATACAGGGGTAGGAAAAAAATATTTTCCCGTCCTGCTTTGAAATTACATGCTGACTTGAACAGCTGGTTGTATTTATCAATTGTAATAAAATCAAGGAAGTGATCCAAGCTTTAATCAAATTAAATCGAAAAATAACATTTTAAGTTATGTTTACATAAGTAAAATAAATAAGTTTAACTATATATTTCTAAATTATTTATTAGAAGTTTCACATGCATTCATAGGATTATCAAAAAAAAATTAAATATGTATTGATTTTTATTGGTGGTTGCAGAATGGTGAAATTTTAAACATCACAAGAAGCTAAACAAGAAGCTAACAATTTCTTAACTTTTGAAATTCATTGTGTGCATCTTTTCAGTCACAATAGGATCCAAAAGAACTATCCAGACATCCATTTCTTGTTCATATTATATGTACTTTAACAATTTATAGCAGCATCATTTAGTTTCATTTAATTTACCTCTGGCACAGGGGATGTCTCTTTCTCCTACGCATCTGATTCCATCTCTGGATTTCCAGGTGGTCTGTGTTTTAACCCTATCAGCATATTTGCAATCGTTTGAAGATTTTATGAGATTGATTACTGTTTGCTTTTCAACATCTTGTTTATTTTATTGTATTTCATTCATATTGTATTGTATTTGTATTATAGATTTAAAACCAAATTGCAAAATAATAACTTGATGTATTGAACAGACATTGATGTAATATATACATTTATTTTTAGTTCAATCCAGTTGATTCTGCGTCCCAAAAGTTCCAGGTTTTGTCAAAGATCCAACATTGAAAGAGCAATGCATGTTATTGTGTTTGTTATTGACGGAAGCACATTAGATGTTCTACCGGAAGACACGCTTAAAAAACTAAGGACTTCAAAACGATGGTAGTTGACGGGGTATGTGGACTTTTTTAAAAGTTAAATTATTATATATAACATATTGCTCTATAAGGATATTCTCTTTTATATAATTATCACTTGTTAATAAGGGAGTTTTTTTTTTTATTAATGATGCATTCAAGAAAAAAAAAATATTTTTTAAAGAATGTTTGTGAGGCAATCTATGTTTTATAACATGTATTTTTTTTTCTTTGTGATTACATTCTATTACTTACAATTTGAATATCATAGGTATACCTAGTTAGTTTTACTTACCAAAATGGACAAGGTATGTGAATTTGTCGAAAAGGATATCAGTAATATGTTTGTGAGCGAAGGTGTAGAGGGCCTGGTGACCAAAACTGCTGACGTCATGGGAAAACCCCGATCACTCTTCCGGTGAAGAATTTCAAAAAAAAACTTCTTAACATAAAAGAAACATCCTGGCTTAG
>NW_026934346.1:0-6088 GCF_032062105.1 Saccostrea cuccullata
AAATTTCATTCAGAGGTATAAGAGGAGTTGCGGATAAGAGATGGGTACCCCAAACCGTAACAGACGAATGGAGGGACGGACGTACAGCTAGACGGACGGACGGAATTAACGATTACTATATACCCTCCCGCTTTTCAAGCGGGGGGTATAAAAAAATAAATATGTCTTTTAATCTTCAAAAACAGTTCTATCATTTACTAGTTGCATATTTTGGATCAGAGGTTGCGCTCTAAATCAAATATCGAAAAAGTAGCTTTAGAAATTGGCTGTTTTTGTAGACTTTTTCAGAATATGAGGAAATTTACATATTATTATTTTGTGACATTATAATGCATTGACTAGCCAGAAAATTACTTCATTTTTGATAGATATGCAATCACCGAAGATCTAAGAGATATTTAATGCATTGTTAAGTAAAACAAAGCAGTTTTAGTTTTTCAGAAATTCAAAGGGCCAAATAAGGTTATAAGTGAACCTTGTTCTTTGCATACATGTTGGATCTTGGGATGTACACTAGTAAATTATTAGTTAATGGGGGACTTTGCCTTACTTAAAGACAACATTCAGTCATTCAAATAAGCTCTGTAAACTCTGATTACCTATGTTTTTTTTTGTTGTTTAAATTTTTTTGCTTAGAAACAACAGGGCCAAGGAGACTCAGGCAAGCATTGCAGCGCATTTCATTAAGATATCATTGACATCACAGTTGGACGTACATGTAATAATTATGTATGTTTTATAGATCATAAATTTGATTGTAGGGGGCCAGAAAAAAGCATGCAGCCATCATCTTCAATGAAATCAGTCACAACAAGTTGTTAGAGACCAAAGCCACAGAGATTCTGAAATCTCAGGGAGAGGACCCAGCTGATAAGTGAATCAAAAGGATTTATTGATATTGTGCAATATTAACACTGAAAACATCTTCCCAAAATGGTGCTATGATATTTATTGCAATCAGTTTATGTATACATGTACTTATTAAGATTATGTGGAAATGCAAGATTGTTTGCTGTTGCACAAATGTGTTCTATGACATGCTTCAGAAATATGCTTAATTTTAAGGACAAAATTAAGTTCCAGATCAAGTTGACAGTCAATGTTTGTACCTATAGGATTTGGATATATTTTTTCACTTTTTTTTAAATATACATATTAGGAAATATTGTAAAAGAATCTGTTTTTTATTTGTATTCAAGCTTGATCTTGTCCATTTATCAATTTATGATATGTTTATTGTGTCCAGTTGAGAGGGACATTATTGTATATGTATATAACTTTTCTCTGGTCTTTTTTTTGAATAATTATTCTGTTATCTTTATACATATTTGAGTCACCACAATATGCTTATAACCATTTTTTGATTAAAGTGCAATCACAAGCTCTAATGGTCATATTTTTGTTGTTATAAAAATTAAATTGACATAAAATACATATTGAAAGTTTTGTTTTCTTTTTTAAGCTGACCTCCATTTAGTTGCTGTTGCACATACAATACCCTGGGTGTTTTGGTCAGTGTCACATACAATACCCTGGGTGTTTTGGTCAGTGTCACATACAATACCCTGGGTGTTTTGGTCAGTGTCACATGCAATACCCTGGGTGTTTTGGTCAGTGTCACATACAATACCCTGGGTGTTTTGGTCAGTGTCACATACAATACCCTGGGTGTTTTGGTCAGTGTCACATACAATACCCTGGGTGTTTTGGTCAGTGTCACATACAATACCCTGGGTGTTTTGGTCAGTGTCACATACAATACCCTGGGTGTTTTGGTCAGTGTCACATGCAATACCCTGGGTGTTTTGGTCAGTGTCACATGCAATACCCTGGGTGTTTTGGTCAGTGTCACATACAATACCCTGGGTGTTTTGGTCAGTGTCACATACAATACCCTGGGTGTTTTGGTCAGTGTCACATGCAATACCCTGGGTGTTTTGGTCATTGTCCCAGGTTAAAGTTTTGGAGCAGATTCCTTACTTTCATGTCCTAAAATAATCATTTGATATATAGTCAAAGATTTTTAATTGCCATTCTCTGTAACCACTTGAACTTCGTTGCCACGCATGGTCACCGATTTTGATGAAACTTCACCCATGCATAGTACTTGACACCAGAAACAAATATCAAACAAAATTTCGTTGCTAAGTGTCTCGGTTGCTATGGCAACAGCCGGAAAAGTTTGAAAAATCGAGATTTTCAGCCACTTTAAATCTTGACTGTGGCTTAATAAAAACTAGAAAAAGCAAACAAACCATTCTCACAAAAACATGACACCTTGATGTCACTTATATTGTAAAGAAACTGTTTAGAATATATCTCTAAGTAAGTGGTAACCAAGGGTACATTTGGAATACATTTAAAATGCTGAAATATGCTGAAAAACACTCCGTATTCACTAATGGTAGGTGTTACATGCTCAAACTCAATCAACGACTTAAGAAAAACAATGAAAATGTTTGACCTTAAGTATATAAGTGTAAGCAATATTCTATAAATAACTTTTATGGTTGCCATGGAAACACAAAGTAACCATGCAAAACCAGTAACTAAGATTGGGTTAATGCTACTTTCTTGAGGAAAAACATGAAAATTCAAGACTGGCAAATATGCATCCTTAGGACCTTGCAACACCAAACCCATAAGAAAAATTGGGTATAATTGCTACTTTGCAGTGTTACCATGGAAACAAAATACCAGTGCTTAAAAGTGAATTATTTTTCGCTGCATTAAGAATTAAATTGCCATATAATCAAGAAACAAATTAAAGGACTCAGCTTGAATAGTACTTATCTGTTAGAACTGATGTTGAATATTATATATTGATAAAATTTGATGAAGAATACAACACTGTTGCTATGGTTACCAACAAGGGAAAATGTTCGATTTTGTGAACTTTATATCAATATTAAACCCTGTGTGCCAACTTCTTGCATCCACTTAGAGATTGGATGATAGTCAAAATTAAAAGTCAGGTTAGCTGTT
This sequence comes from Saccostrea cuccullata, assembly GCF_032062105.1. NCBI lineage: Eukaryota > Metazoa > Mollusca > Bivalvia > Ostreida > Ostreidae > Saccostrea > Saccostrea cuccullata. Next base: position 2,986 of record NW_026934346.1, read on the forward strand.
AATAAATATCAATCATAAAAGTTTTGGGAATCTACATTTAAGTGTACGTATCCAAGGAAAGAAAATATTTTTCAGGTTTTTAAGCATATATTTTCTGCTTATTTCCATAGCAACGCTCTATTTAAAGAATCTAATCTGAATTTTTTCAAATGGGAAAACTAGGAGCACACCAACATCTTTAAAAATTGATCATTAGTTATGGGGAAATATGCGTTTTTAAAAGATAGGATCAGATTTAAAAATACAGAGTGTTACTTTGAAGGCTCTCTATGGTATAAAAAACCTTGGCAACCATTGCCAACCAATACGAAATATCATATTTTGTTCTTGGTATATGTTTCAAGGCTCTTTTTTCTATTATTTGGTCACATTTCATCCTATAATTGTTTTTTATTTTTACGTGTATGAATTTATAAACTTCAATGAAATTTTTTTTTTTACTTTTGAATACTTTGTTACCATAGTAACGTATGTAATAGTTGATTTACCAAACATGTTTATCATGCATTTGAGACATCTGACCTTCAACGTTTGGAAACAGTCATTGCCAATTGTTTGCTTTGCCGCAAATGTTAACTATGGGGCTCTAGACATGTTAAAATATGCCATTTTTCGAACTTTAAGACATGTTGCCATGGTAACTATAAAGCATAGCAACCAATTTTTGCCTGATTTCAGTTTAGGGTATCAATGACTTTTATCATAGAGAGTTTGGAGAAATTCTGAGACTATTCGTGCCACAGCTCCTATATAAAATTACAAATCATTACAGAGAATGACTCTTAAGTGTTCTATAATTTTATTGCATACACCAGATGGGATTTCAGATGCTGCAATTTTAGCTGAAGAAAGAGGAGGTTTATGTTTCTGGAGCTGGTCTCATTTCCATGTTACTATAATCACTGTATAAACTAAATTACATGGATGATACATATGGACTCACCGGCAATAGAAACGCAACACCCCAATTTTAGGGTGAAAATTATATACGGGTTATAACTATGTACCAAAATAGTTAATTAATACGACTTTTACTTTGCCAAATCAGTTATTAAACGGTTGAATTATTTTTTTCTTCTATCGGAAGTTGCTTTTTAGCCCTCTTAACAGAAATCAAAATTTTGCATTTTAATAAAATTTTTAACAATATTTTGGGTTTTCAAGTTTTTTTTTTAGCTGTTTATCATAAGTATTGTACAAAAATCCTGGGAAAAAATCCTACTTTCTTTACCGGATGAGATGCCTATATTTCCTCAAAATGACTGATTTTCATTGCTTATGCTGGAAATTCTCAAAATAAAGAAAAAAGGACCACAGATGCAAATGTAACTATATAACGGCTCATCAGGCTCATGTGTATCAATAGAATAAATAACATTTTCTTGACCGGAAGTCCAAGCGTTACTACACTACGCCAATTTAGAGAAAATTCGTCCGCAGTATCTGAAAAAAAAAACATGCATTTAAAAATGCCCAAGAATATTAATTTCGCTCAGATTAAGATATTAATAAACCTAATGCATTGTAGAAATCGGGCTGCATTTGTTGTATATGACGGACTAGCACATATAAATTTACATTAAATGGTCGGAAGGAGGGATGTTTTAAGAGTTACCGGGTATTTGTTTCTTGCTAAGGTCTAAAAATAACATTTTACGTTTAAATGAGCATCAATTTTATGTAAATATTCTTTTTACCTAAATATATTCATTTTTAATGTTATCATTAAATTTTAGAAGGTAACACACAACTCTTAAAACATAACCCTTCTTGCTATATTTCAGTCATTTTAAAGAAATATAGACATCACATCCGGTAAAGAAAGAAGAATTTTTTCCCGGGATTTTAATACATTACTTATGATTATTAGCTTCAAAACGTTGAAAACCCAAAATGTTGTTAAAATTTTATTAAAATTGCAAAATTTTGATTTCTGTTAAGAAGGCTAAAAAGCAACTTCCAGTAATGGACGGAAAGAATTCTTATTCAACCGTTACATAACTGATTTGGCAAAGTAAAAGATGTCCTTAATTAGGTTAAGGATATACAGATATACACTACCTGGTTTGCTTCAGATGCTGGATCTGATGTACGCTTTTTGGATGAGTACCTGGTTGTAGCTTGGGAGCAGGATCATCTTAAAGTAACTACAGTAGATCTAACTGTCGAATAATTAAAATCGATAGTGGCCAAATTTCTTGGTTTACATATACTGCACAGGTTCTCCAATCTTTGGAACGTAATTTAATGTATTCTCTAATACATACAAGAGGAAGTGTGAACCTTGGAAGTTAAATATTTTCTCAAATTTTCTGTATATTAGCATGAATTAGATGTTGCTATATTATTTCACATAAAAATATATTAAAAAAGTTATTATACCCCCCGCTTGAAAAGCGGGAGGGTATATAGTAACCGTTAATTCCGTCCGTCCGCCTATTACGCTTTGGGTTACCCATCTCTTATCCGCAACTCCTCTCATACCACTGAATGAAATTTGATGAAACTTTCATAGAATCTTTATTACATATTGCCATTGTGCACCTCCTATTTTCCTTTTTGATCCGACACATATTTTGGGTTTCCCGGCCACAGGAAAACATGGACTTTTTCACCAGTTATAACCATATGGGAGGCGGGGGGTATCATTTAGTGAGCTCATCGCTCACAGTACCTCTAGTTTTATCTTGAAGTTATTGTAACTACGAAATTCTGGACGCGCTTGATTAACGTCCTAGCACTTTCACAAGGTAGATTCTACCCGTAAAAATTTAGAAATTTAAAGTAGATATTTAGTTCTGTATTAACGCGTCCCTAAATTCCTAGTTTTAATTCATCCAGATAAAATAAGTTGTTTAATTAAATTCCCGTGTGAAATCCTAAAGCAGCATATGATTCAAGATATTGTAAAGAATATTTTAGTAAATATTAACTTCAAATCTGTGTCTATGTTCCTTTAATTCATGGATGAGAAGTATCAACGAATTCCACGAGAATTGAGCCACCCCGAAATCTATTAATTCCATAGTAGAAGTCTTACGTTGACAAAACTTGTATGAATGATGCTGGAAGGAATGCAGACAACTAGTAAATTGTGGATGTT
>NW_026934347.1:0-59688 GCF_032062105.1 Saccostrea cuccullata
AAAATTAAGGATAAAAGAATTTTTTGACTGGATTTTGGTCAAAAAGAAAATCTCCAAGCAATGTGAACGTTTTGGGTTTTATCCCCCAGACGCAAGTTCCTTTGGAAAGGTCAATATCATGTGCATTCCCCCAGTCTTTTTCTAGCGAAGCATGGTATGTAGCTTCCCTCACAAACTTGCTCATATGTATTACTTTAGAATGTCGCATGACCTGATGTGAAGTCACTTTTTCCTGTCTGCAGCTTAAAATTCGACGGAAGACCTTTTTAGTTTTTTTTGGTCATAAACTCAGCTCAGGTTAAACATTAATTCATATTATACTGCTCTAGTTACACAGTCTGTGCAAAGAGAAACTAATTGCTTTAATGATTAAAAAATCTCTGACATCTTTATTTCCATTTTTTGCATACTTCCAGAGGTCAAACGAGTTTATGCGAAAGTTATGTGTCAATTGTTTGTCCGTCTGTCTGTTTATCTGTAACAAAAATTTGAAACATTTTTGATTTCGATGGACGGTGCTGTTGTTGTTACTAAAAAGAGTTTTTTTCTGTGAAATACTCTAAAAATGCTACTTCCTCTTGGATTGCTTCAGCATAACTTGCCACACAACTATACTTCACTAAGGTACATAATTCTGTGTATCTGTTTTTGATTTCAAGATCGGTGTTGATGTGGTTACTAAAACATCTTTGTGAATTACTTTCAACTTGCAAATTTTTTACAGTTTGATGTGTTTTAATATAACTTTGCACACATAGATAAGATACACAATTCTGTATATCGGTTTTTGATTTCAATGAAGATTTTGCCGGTGTTACTTAAAATAGAAATTTCTTTGGAAAAATTTCAAAATGCTATTTCTCCCACAGTTTATAATGTCTGATTGAAATTCAAATTGGCACAAAAGTAGACTACACTATAAGGTACATAATTCTATATACTGGTTTTTGATTTCGATGAAAAGGGTTGCCGAGATTATTTAAAATATAATTTTCTCAAGATTACTTACAAACTGTTACTTCTTCCAAAGTTTTAGTTAGATTTCAATATAATTTGGCAGAAAAGACGCCCCACGAGTTTCTAATGGCTATTAAGTTCAATCCCGTGGAACCTCAGTCTTGACGGAGACTTCTGATTTTGAAAAATTGATGCAATATTTTTGAACACAAATACTCAAAAATAATCAAATAATTTTAATTTCATTTACAATTCTTATATAGTATGTATATCACACATGTCAATTTAAGTCGGAATCCAAAAGTACGTATCAAAAATTGATAAGGATATAGTCCTTTCAAGTTGCACGAGACAAACCGTTTCTGAAAATTAAAAAATAATATTAAATTGTATACGATCATTATAGTTTGCTACAAATAAATCCATTTGATTAAACATAGAAATCCTCTCAACGCTCTAGTAATATGTACTTCTTTCATCTCCCGCTGAAACAAACACAAATAAATTTTATCAGACTTAGTGAACGAAAATCGCCTTTCAATTAAATACAAATTATAAAAAAAAAAGAAATCTGATAAACATTATCAATTTGTTTTCATGGTTAAATGCTCTATTCGGCTGTTTTTAAAGTTTGTAATTACATTTTGTTCAATTTTTCACACTTGTATATGCGAATGCAAAAAAAATATAAGGTCTTTCAATTTTAAGTGAAAACTACGTGCTATAGTGTTAAATTGAGTCCATGCGCAATGGGCATTTGACTCTCAACACGAACTTTATTGTACGTAACTATGCCTGGAATACTTCGAATGAATCTAAAGAGAGCAAACATCGATGTAAAAACGTTCCTTAGCATTTATGATTTTATAGATAAATATATAATAGATTTACTTCATTCAATACATGTATGAGCTTTGTTTTTGAAAATTTTATTTTGCTTTCAAAATGTGTTATTATTATAAAGTTGTATGTAATTTAAACCTTTTTGATCAATTAAACTAAAAAAAAAAGCATTAAATTGTTTCAGAAGAAAATTTTTTATACAATCCAATATACATGCACAGTATACTATTAGAACCCAGATAGCATGACTATGTTTGGCCACCATTTGTTAAAGGTTGTATGATTGGTGTTGGAAGAACAACGTTGGACCAATGTTACCAAGTCAACTTTGTCGACCATGACGGAATTCCTATGTTGGCCCAACGTTGGTCCAACGTAAGCAACTTCCATTTACTTTAGTTTCCAAGGAAGGAAGGATCCTGGTGTTGGCCCAGCGTTGGACCATTGTTTGTAATACACCCTTAAAGAAAGTATATTTACAAGTTGGTAGTGGTATGTTGGCCCGATGTTTGTAATAGACCCTGAAAGAATGTGTCTTATCAAGTTTGTAGTAGTACGTTGGCACAATGTTTGTAATAAACCCTTAAAGAAATTGCCTTATCAAGTTGGAAGTAGAATGTTTCCCCAACGTTGGCCCGATGTTTCTTATACACCCTTAAAAAAATGTTTTATTAAGTTGGTAGTATTATGTTGGCCCATTGTTTGTAATACACCCTTAAAGAACGTGTCCTATCAAGTTGGTAGTTGTATGTTGGCCCAATGTTTGTAATACACCCTCAAAGAAAGTGCCTTATCCTTATCAAGTTGAAATAGTTTGTTGGACCAACGTCGGCCGGATGTTCTAATACACCCTTAAAGAAAATGTTTTATCAAGTTGGTAGTATTATGTTGGCCCAACGTTGGCACAATGTTTGTAATACACACAAGTGTTATTTTCTTTAGGTGTTTTAAAGATGGGATATTTATATTGGGCCAACGTTGGTCCAATTATTATACTGCCAGCTTATTGATGGTGTTAATTTTATAATTATCTGCTGAGCTTTACGTTGGGACAACATTGGCAAATTCTGAAATAATTAAGAGGACTTTCTTTGTCTATGCTTATCATTGGATGCCTGCTTTTGTTTATATATATTTTCAACATTTTAACTTTGCACTTAATTAAGTGATCACAGCACCAAAGAGTGTTTTATTCTATTTTTTGATTTGTGTTTGTGCATATTTTAATATTTGCAATTATTCCCAAATAGCAGAACATCGTTGGCCCAATCTTACATTATAGTTCTATTATCTATGTTAATTACCTTGATTGGGCCAACAATGGCCCAACATGGATTATTGATAGTTAGTTACTGAGTATGTATAATGGTGCGCTAATGTTGGCAAACTGTTGGCATTATATCATAAAACTATTATCATGAGAGAAAATGTTTGTTTGGGGATTGGCATCTGGCCTCACGTTGGCCCAATATACCATAAATCCATGCATCATGGGTAGACAACAACCGGGCTACTTGTAATATCCGCGCCATTTTTAATATGACACAAGCGAGCGTAATGAGACTGATACCTTGCATATCTATATCCACTTTGTGAGTATTTATAATATGTTTGCCTCGGCACAGCTGAATTAACGTTTTGTTTTTAAACGATATCATGTACAAATCTGTGTAAATCAGACACGGGGAAGTGCAGAGGCCAGGTGCTGTTGGGTCAACACTGTACCCCAGATAGCAATCTAACATTGGGCCAATGTAATTGGTTACATCGGACCAATGTTGGCAAATGACATTGACCCAATTTAAGTTTGCTCATCGGCCCAATGTTAGCCCGATATTTTGGGCCAACGTTGGCCCATTGTAGAGTGTTATTTCTACAGATATTGGCCCAACTCTGCGCCAACGTTGGCCCAATGATTGCAACATGTTGGGAAAACCTCAACAAGAACATTGAGCCGATGTTGGCAAATGACGTTGGCCCATTGTCATTTTGCTCGCCTAATGGTGGTCCGATATATTGGACCAACATTGGGCCAATGTGTATAAACATTTAATTGTTACAAATCTGTATATTAACAAATCTGATCGTCTCTACAATCAGATATAAATCAGATATAAATCTACAACCACTCCTACTTGAAAATACAAGCTAGCTTAAATAAATCTAAAATTCTTATAATTTATCAAAACAAAATAAATTATCAGTGATTAATTTTTTTGTTTCTATACCAAAAAATGAATGAAAGTATAAAATAACAAACGTGTTTTGATACAGTTAAAACAATAAATAATTTGCCCCTTATTTAAATTGAAATTTGTGTTAATTTACTTATAAACACTTTGAAAATGTTGAACTTGTTGAAGTTTAAACAAAATCAATTCAGTAATAAACATAGATTGGGTTCTTTCATTTAAAAAATGTTCAGTGTAACAACAAATTTTCAATACATGTATTTTATATGGGGGAACATTGAATCAAAGTCGTTGTGATGATGATGATCAACCGTAGAAATGTTATGCATAAATGCCTTCATCACGCATGCTTATCACTTTATCACACCATGAAATAAAAAAGACGGTTTTTCCTTAATTGACAGCTTTAACATATAGTGATGTTCTTGTTTTAATCGTATGTCTACTCTTTACTGAAAAAGTAACAAATGTATTAAGTACGAAATACTACAATTTAAGTGCTACTGGAGATTCTAAAAAGACATTGAGAACACAATCAAAGAATAGCTAAGGTATGCCATGGACAGAGATAGGGGAGGAAGAAACAGACAGAGAAGAAAAGAAGGGGGAGGAGGAGACTCGGGAGAGAGAAGAAGAGACTTAGAAGAGGGGTTATAAATTTACAGCAGAGAGGGAGTATACAGTCATGTAACCCTACATGTATCGCTTGAAGTGAGCACCAACTTTTAGTTCTTTATTAATGTTTTTTTTTTTCATGCACTGAGCAATAAAATTATAGTATGTTATAATTTAATTTTATATTTTGATTTCTTTCCCCTCAGTTTTTTAATTAATGTAGAGCTACTTACAATGCAATACTTGTTGATGGCAATTCTATGAGATATTGAGAACATGTATTAAACTATTAATCTAGCATATATAACATATATAGATAGTATTAAAGGACTTTTACCATTAAACTGTACATGTGCTACAAAACTAGTACAACCTTATTGTATATATTTGTTTGTCAATTTTGAGGACAAATGGCCAGCAGTGAAGAGCAAATGAGTTGTCATGATGGAGAGCCAATAATATACAAACCAACGTTGGCGATAAAAAAATGTTTTCCTAATATTGAAAGAATAAGTGGCCCAACAATGGCTCAATAATATCCGTTCGTTGGTACAACAATAAGCAAACAAGTTGATCTGATTAAGGGCCGATGAGCAATTTACCGTTGGCCCAACATTAATTGCTTACAATGACCCAACTTTACAAAAATGACGTGTGCCCAACATTGAAAGTGTATTGGCCCAACAGTGGCCCAATATTAACTGTTACATTGGCCTTACAAAAAGCCAACAAGTTGGTTTGATTGAGGGCCGATGAGCAATTTACCGTTGTCCCAACATTAATTGCTTACAATGGCCCAACTGTACAAAACTGACGTTTGCCCAACATTGAAAAAAATACATTGGCCCAACAGTGGCCCAATTTTAAATGTTACATTGGCCCAACAATAAGCCAACAAGTTGGTTTAATTAAGGGCCGATGAGCAAATTACCGATGGCTCAATGTTGAATGCATACGGTGGCCCAACATAAGGAGCATTGTTGGCCCAACAAAGGTCCAATAACACTCTGCTATCTGGGAAATCATTATTATACAGGACGACATTAACGTAATTTTGATTCAATCAAAGCTAATCAATAGTTATTACATTGCAAATATGATTAACAACATTTCATAAATATTCTTTTTTTCTGTCATTGAAATAGTTATTTAAAACTTCGACATGAAAGATGCAGCTCATATTGCTTTAAAAAATACAAAACTTGTTAATTTATGTCGAGAATGCTTATTGATTTTTTTTTCAGAAAACCATAGAACTATTTGTTTTGTTTCTTTTTTGTTACCGGGAAGACGATTGACAGCGCTTGTGTCATGTTTTTTTTTTGTCTGTTTCTCTCTTTGCTTTTGTTGCCCAGATGATTATCATGACAGAATCGTCTTGTTAATTTCGGTTGTTTTAATATTGTTTTTCCCTTTGTTTTTGTTGCTGTTGGGAAGACCGTGACAGTATTTGTGTCTTGTTTATTTACCTTTTCTGCAGCAGGGGCATGGTTGTTCCTCTTTGTACAATCTCCATAGATACCGTGGACAAGACCAGACATAAAGAGAGGAAGATTGTTATACTAGGAGTCATCACGAAGCCTGTAGAAAGAAATAATAAGCAATGATCAACATGATTTGTAACTTTGATACATAAATAAACTAATTTGATAGGAAAAAACAGCATTTTTTTCTAAACCGGAATTTTAATAATATCCGTGTATTATCAGGGTATGTATCTATCTAATCTTGAAAGGTCCCAGTATGTAAATGCATGTGTGCACATCTCCACCACTTAATTTTATCATACTGCATATAATAAAGACACTAAAAACTAAAATCACTAACATGCAGCTGAATAATTGTTGAAAATTTACAGTTTAATTTGATAAGAATTATCTTCAGTGTTCTTGCATACGTTGCGTTCAAAAACTTGTTAAGTGATTAGATAACATGATTTTTTTCCTTCATTTGCTATATTTTCTTAATAAAAATATTTCATATTTGTATATTTAAGAAGAATTAATATTAGAATAAGTAATTTTTTTTTCATTTTATTGAATACTCCTGTCTAAAATGATGCACATGTAAATATGTTAAAAAGTTTCAAGTGGTAGATGTTTATTGTAAACAAAATAAAATAACAAATTGCAAAGTTTGCTGAAATTTATATCGCACTTTTAGCAACAAGATAGCATATTCTGAAACTTGTTTTCACCTGTTAACCTTTACTTAGTGTGATTGTCTTTTTTTGTTTTAAATATTACTAATATTTTCAAGTCTGTTTCCTTTTCCAGTTCGTAGGATAAATGATTGTAATTCTAAACTTGCGACATTTATTAAGTCTCTTCCAAAAGAAAAACATTGTATATCTGTCCTTAATTGTATTCAAAATAATACACAACTTATAGATATATTTTAGTTAACATTATATTTTAAATTCTCAGCATACACAATGATTGCATGATTATCTTAATGGTTATTTGCACATGCGTTTGTAGTCAAGAGTAACAAAATCGTTTACTGTTGTTACATTATATTCCATATCATTACCCTTTTCACAAGTATGTAAAGAAACCATGTCTTCGTTAGAACTATATATACGTTTATTCTATCATATGCTATCTAATAATTAAGCTTTATACCGTGATTTTTTTTATCTTTCGATTCATAAATGGCATAACATTTTATACACTTTCTTTTTTTAAAAGCTTCATTAGTGTTAAAAGGTGTGTATACTTTTTGCGTTCATTTTGCTGACAAACATTTATAGAGTTGCTGTAAGGTTATTTACAACAGGTTACTTACACGAACTATCATTTTACACAAAAGATCAAGCGAAATATAGGAACGATACTAGAGGATACTAGAGGAGAAGTTAGTCGACAATAACGTTGCAACCACTACTGTATAGAAATAACAACAAGTGAACATTTCAGACTAAAAAGCGATTCGGTTTGTTTGCTCATTTCAATGAGGATGTACTGGTCATTGTAAAGAAAAAAATGTTAATATATTTTTAAAACTAGGCTGTCTGCAAACGTATACCAGAAAACCGCGGCTTATTTTAGGTTTTGGTTAGAAAGTTGGGGGCTTATTTTCAAAACCGTCTTTTTTTCAAATCACCGCATATTATCAGTACAAAAATCTGGTAAGTGATGAGAGCATTATTACAGCTTATTATCAATACAATAAATTGTAATTGATATTTTGAGAATAACTTGTTTCACAGTTTCTAAAAATAATATATCCGGGTAAACTTCTGCAAGAGTTAAATGCACCAGTGTCTTTAATTCCCTATTTAAATTGAGCTTTTAGCAATAAGCAATAACGACTGCTTGATGTACTCCTACTCCAACAAAAATGCTAGAATAGAGAATATAAGCTAAGGGATAAGGTTTTAAATAGTAACACATTTTAGTTTAACTTCCTTCCTAAATGGCATTGTCAAGACTGGCTTGTTTTCAACACAGGCTTATTTTCGAATAAATTTCAATGCACGGAACCGGTTTATTATAAAATCCGTCTTATTTCTAACGTTTTATGGTATTTATATTGCTATCATTTGTAAATCAATATATTATTATTACCCTAAGTCTACTGAATTTTCAAGTCTTGAAATACAACGATGATTTTTTGTGATAGTTAAGGAAGATTCTGATAAGTTTGTGGTTATGAAAATATGTTTTGCGTTTTTATTTCGTTCCTTTATCATATTTCCCCCTTGTGCCCTTTGAAAAAGGGACTAAATACCGGTAAGATTGAAGATTAAATACTTATTATCTTGAATATAACTTGACAATAATTATTTTCATATTGGTAAGACAAAAATGTTTAAGTCGAAGGATAAATGACTTTTAATTAAACATAGTTAATTATTAGTTATTTAAGTATTGGTGACATCTCTAGCATAAAGTATTCCTCTTACCTTCCTGTAGAAATTGATGTCTGGAAATTTTCTGTATTGTGACCATCATAGTCCCGGAGTATTTAAACGGACAAACTGCATTTCCCAATCCTCTCTCAGCGGGTATAATCTCAATATCCAAGTTTTCATATCAATAATAATCTTAACTTCATTGACAATTATAGATATTCCAGTATAATATTAGTGTTTGACAAGAAAAACTTAAAAATAATTACAAGTGCATTTCTATATTTTTGGAGATTCGATTGCATGTTTGGTATCTGACCTTGAAAAAGCAATCATTATTTCATTCATCATTATCGGGACGTCCTATTAAGAATTCAATGTCCATCAAAACATTAACCTTTTAAATATTCCTATATGAAAAAAAAACATTCATCTTTATATTTCTCCGATACGAATTTCATTCATAATTTTTTTTGTAACATTATTGCTTTTCTTAAAATCGATACATGAATAAATAATGCTTGTATAAATATTACTATTTCTAATTTAACGACCTCTTTGTTATAAAAATTGCATAGGAATAGAGGTTGTTTGACTGAAAAAGAATTGGTCCATGATAAACGCTGCTTTGCTTGAGAATTCCTCGCCGTAAGATTTGGAAAATATTAACACTTTTTGTCCGGCAACTACCTTTTATGAAACCAAAGAAAGGTGACATAAAAAAAAAACAAATCGTTATTAGGTCCCTGCTATAATAAGGTCTCGTGCATTTATCCCGACGTCTGAAAGCATTGTAACTTTATATGTTTTGAAATGATTACGTTTAAGCGTCTTAGTTTCAAGTGATGATAAAAGTTTGTGCCTAAAGTAGGCTAAATATAACTTTTTTTGAAGGTCAGATACATGTACGAGCATTGCCTAAAAATGTTCAGTTGATTTATTGGTTTAGTGTTGTTTAACATCCCTCTCGAGAATTTTTCTCTCATATTGAGACGTCACCGTATGCCTGTGAAGGGATTAAGAATTAGACTTTTACTCAATCTTCAGCTGTTCAGGGTCATTGAGCAGTGAGGGTTCTTTATCGTGCTAACGCTTACCGTGACACGGGACCTACGTTTTTAAGCTCATATCAGAAAAACCCGTGATTTTCACTTCTAGTGCCGAGCGTTTAGCAAAGGAACAGTCACTACCTATGATTACGTCTTAGTTTTGACAAGGTGCCGCAAACGAGAATCGAACCGAGCCTCCCGATCACGAAGGGAACGCTTCTTTACTATCTGATACAATATGATAAAAGCATTTGATTGAAAATGAACAATCAGTAAAAAATGACAAGTATATATAAAGTGATACAGGTTCAAATTATTGAAACAGTTTGATGGTATGAATATAAAGCAATGCTTATTAAAGAGAAATTAAATTTTTAGAACTGAATAATTTATCATAATCATTCTTCCCCCTGTCTAATAGCTGTATATAAGAATAGTCTTAAAACTCTCTCTCAGAAGTTAACATTTATTTCCATACGAATGTTGTCGTAAATATAGCATTTTTCTCAAAATATTATGGTCGCATCAAGATGAAATTTTAAACAAATGTTTATTTTTTCATTTTTAAGTGCATCTTCATATTTCTGAAAAATAATAGACAGAAATGTTCGAATATGAAAGAGATACGGTCCTCTGGTACACGATTAAAAGTACTCTAACTTCATTGCAGAATTACGATTATTATTTCAAAATGAACTTATTAAAGTGGGTTAATAACGATTTTACTTTAATCCAATATTTACTGTAACGTCTTTTGGAAAAAAATAAGGCATTCTATCAATTTTTAGCAGTTTCCCGGACATTCGAAAATGGAAAAATGGTAAACACAATGCACGTTTGTTGACGTCATGATGCACTGGAAGGTAGTTTAGTTTGATTAAACCAAGTAAAGCGGTCTAGGCTACATAAATGAGTGCAGAAAAAAATTCACTAGATCTTTAATTTACATAAGATATAGAAGTTTTCACAACAAAATATTTTTTATTTAATACCACAGGGTAAAATAAAAAATACAGACAAACAGTTATGGTAATAACTAAAGACGCTGTCACTGTAGACAATTGCATATTCAGATCATAGGGAGTGAGAAATAATTATTCTGTTCATAACCAACTCATTAATTTTCAGAAGTTTGTGCTTGTGTTTGTGCTAGATCGGTTCCTTGATTGGTTATCAATGCGTGCAGAAAAAAAGGAAACTTGCGTATTGCATAAATGAAATTCCCAAAATTTAAAGGGAACTTTTCAAAGTTTTTTTTTCAACAAAGAGGATACAAGACGATGCTTTAGACATTGACTTTAATATACATGATATTATTTTTTCAAACTAGATAATTTGTCCACAATTTCAACTGGACTATTCATTTTACAATATATATCACACTTTTAAAGTAAGACAGAAACACGGGTTACATAAAAAATTTCATATGCATGTGTCATTTTAATAAATATTTGATTTTATTCAAAAATTTTCTACGATGTCAGAATTCTTTAACACTCTTCAATTTTAGTTAATATGGCAACATATCTTAAACGAATTATTTTTGAGATCCATGCACTAAAATTTCTTATGACCACTGCTTTGCTCATTTTACTGGATATATTTGCAAACCATTTGTGCTATATACGATTTTTCAGAACCGTAAAAGCTCACGATTTGTTTATAAACATATACATTTTAAAAAAAATTGTGCCTCCTCTGAGAGCCATAAGCTATTAGCCCCTTTCCAACTCTGCATTAAATGCATTTTGCAAGGTCCTATTGAATTTTTTCTAGCTAGTTTAGTTGCCTTTAGATTCTTTTTTAAAGGGAAAACTTGTACAATTTACAGCTGGATACAAGTCAATAAGCTGTTTTCTAAATACATACATATATATTCAATCTCCCTAAATACATATCTCGCTGACTGTTATAGTGTGATTTCTCAGTGATTGACCTTACATAAACCCTGAAGATGTACATGTATTCATCCTTACTTTGTTTTCAGAGATGACAAGGATTTAACTCTCTTACATCCCATTTACTAAGTTTAAGTTCAAACTTGATTATACCTAATATCTGAAAATCCACAACACTCTCTGGAATTGATACTTCTTCAGCAAGTCTTTACTAATAATTTGCGGTTAAATCTGTGTGTATATACACAATTGCAACTTAAGACGTTTGTTGCAAGCTGTATTGTATTGTATTTCGCGAACATTTGAAAAAGGTACAAAATATGATTTCAATCATGATAAAAAACACATTTCCATATTAAGTGCATTTATAATGATTCGAATCTGAAAAATCTTAAATATAAAAATAAAATTGTTAAGTCGAAATATAACGCTAGCGAAATATAACAATAAGCATAATTTCATATTTTTGAAGCCTAGTTATATAAAACAAATGACATGATTTTAATGGTAAAAAAAGGATTTGAGCGTTTCAAGAATATTGGAAAAACTACTTAAACAAATTTGAGTTTGCAAAACTTAATGTCGAAACAAAATTACACAGAACAAGTCGATCTCCATTATTGATAACTTAGTTTGATTGACTACGTCCTATTGGAAAATTTTTACTGACAAAGAGCCGTCAATATATATCAATGAAGAAAGGGACGTTCTCTGAATCATGTAAAACCCCTTCCTCGTGGAAAGGAAATATAAAGTTTGATGAATACATTACAAAATTTGAGGATACGGTCAACTACATTTCATTATTCGAACGCTAGAAAGAAAAGATACTCCGTACACAAAACACATGTTTTTTTTAGAAAATACATGTTTTTACACTAAAATTAATTTTGAAGTTTCTTAGACAATCAAAAAGTAAAGTCACATACGAGGGCTATATGAAATTTGTGCACTTTGCAAAATAAATATGCACATGCTTTTAGAGTTAAAATTAATGCGGTAACACGATTTTCATGATTAGAAATCTTATAGAGAAATCGTTTTTCATAAACTGCTTTTAATTTGTTATCTTTCTCTGGTATCCTCTAAATACTTTATCAGTTAAGGATTTTTTAAAAATGAAACATATTGGTTAAACGAACTGTATTCAAGATCAAAAAGGCATCAGGTGCCATGGAGCTGAAAGCATCATCTGCGGACCAGTAACACCCGCTGTGTTCTTTCTGTCATGATCGAAAATTTGTCGTCAATTCAGTGTATTTATAATGTACTAACAATTTGTATGAAAAACATCAGTAAGCATTTGACTCAATGTTACTTTGTATTTCCTGACAACGTAATCGTATCGACTAGAGATTCTGTTATATTCGTATTTCATCAACTTGTCTGTCTATAATTTACATCGATTTAGAAATCGTTTAAACGTAGAGCATGCTTTTGTGTATCGAATCAAATTAGAAATATATACTATGCAGAACTGAAAGTGTATTGCTGCATAAGTAAGGGAAGTTGACGATAGAAAATTAAAAGTCATCATGTTTATCATAGAGGTTGTTATATTACCATTAACGTCTTTTTCAAGTATTTTGCCCAAACATGAAACAGAATTGTCAGAATCGATTTGCGCGTGT
Organism: Saccostrea cuccullata; assembly: GCF_032062105.1. Lineage (NCBI taxonomy): Eukaryota > Metazoa > Mollusca > Bivalvia > Ostreida > Ostreidae > Saccostrea > Saccostrea cuccullata. The sequence continues at coordinate 13,039 of NW_026934347.1, forward strand.
TCTTCATCTTCCCTAAGCGGGGGCAAATTCTTTGAATTATTTTTTTTTTCTTTTAGAAATCATACTCTGCATGCATCGCCCAAAACTATATCCACAAACTGGAGTGGGTGACGGTGGCAGACAATATTTTCTATTTAAAAAAAAGAATATGCACAGAAATGAGTCACTCTGAGGCTTTTTGTATAATACTGAAAAATGTACCAATTAATTAACGTCATATTTCTAGTATGATTTACTAAAGTGAAATCTTTGAAAATTTGATATACTAAAGTTAACTATAGTAAACTAAGTTACTATATAACCTAAATTGTTTTATTAGGAATATAAATCAGTCCTGATAAATATATACTCCTATATCCCATTGGTACCGGGTGCTCACTTCTGCATGGCAACTCATCCGATCCCACCCCTGATGTTTAAGAGGTCCATGTTTGCTCAGCTCCTAAATGATAGTATTATACCTCATTATAAATATTCTACACAACGCGTTTTCTGATTGGTTCTAGGTTATCACGTGATCGTAAAACTTCATATTTCCCGTCGTCGGCACGCTTTTCATCATATTCCATCTCTTCGGAACACTTAGTGAATTTTCCGGCAATATAGTTCTCGTTCATTGAACGAAAACTCCCAAGAGTAGTAGACGTCACAATAGCTTGGTTTACGTCACAAAACTGACGACAATGTGTTGACCAAAGGGTTTTATAGTAACTTTACGTTGACAATGGTATGAATTAGAGAGCGGTGCCGAATTTGAAAGTTGATGTTTAATTTAAAGTTTTTGCTTGTTTCGGAATAATAAACAATTCATTGCACGAATGTTTGGGAAACATGAGGATTAATTCAGTCAAGAAACATCACATTCTCCTCGTGCAAATATCATATTTCCCTCACTATCATGCAGCAAATGTATATATTGAATGGACTGTTGAGCTTGAATACTTTTCTTTATATCTGTATATTTCATGAAGCTTGAAGACGGTTCATTATTCATATATATTTCAGGCAATGTAAAAAAAAGTAAAGTCCTAATGTTTCCCATTACCAATTATGTTAAAACAGGTTAAACATGTTATAACAGAAACACCATGGTCCTTCTTGTTTCAAGGTTGAGAGTAAAACCAATTTTTTCGTACAAACTGAATCTCATTCAAATGTTTGATGGTAGAAATCTGATTGAGATGATAAGAAAAATATTCAGGTTGCAAAATAGTTTAATATATTGTATACTATGTTCATTTTCAGTTATATTTCAATGTTTTAAGAAATCGCTTGTATCAAGTCAAGAGATAACAAAATAATGTAATTGAAAAAAAGATCAAAGTAAGAAAATACGATATATATTTTTTTTATTTCCTTCGAGTGATAAAGGTGATTATTCATTAACTGTGCAATCATGAATGGTTTATTGCATAGGAATTATTTACATTCCTTTTTTAAAAAGCGTCCAATAACACATCCTTTTTAGATTTATCTTCATCACACACGAATTGGATCCAGGAATCCACTAGCTTTTTCATATGACCTTTCTTTTGCCCCCAACGAATCGAACACGGATTTCAGGACAGCCCCGTTCTCGTGACCAAACGCTCTGATAGCAAACACAAATTCGTCGAGATCAATCGTGCGGCCCTTATCCATGTCTATGACGTCGAAAACCTTTTCGAAACACTTTTGCGTGCTATCTTTAAAGCCTGTCTTGTCTTTCTTATAATCAGCCAACAGGATCAAAACAAAGTCATCCACGCTGATCTCTTTTCCTTTGCCTGCGCGGAATATGAACGTGTTCCACCACTGCTCTATGTCTATGATCAAACTTGCATGGACGATACATCTTAGGATGCAAACTAATGGACTTGCTTCGGATGCTGAATTCGACATACATTTTTCAGATAATAGACCAGGTAAAAGTTATGGGTGCAGGTCTATTACCAAAAACTATATAAGGCTTACATAACATTGTATAAACAAACTTGCACAAATCTTACATCAAGAGATGAAAACTCTCAAATTTGCTTCAGATGCTGAATTTTAATTACATTTTCATGAAGAAGAATTAGTTTAAATTTTCTATCTAGGTCTATTTCAAAGTACCAGATCGAAATTCCTTATATATTTTCATTTTTGGATGTAAACGTTTTGCTGGTTATTTGTGTGACTTTGCCTTACTTGAAGACAGCATTCCTTGAGGTGAGCTCTGTAATCTCTGATTACCTATGTTTTTATTCTTACTCTAATCTTACTCTGGGTATTAAGTAACTAGAGAAGGCATTCTAAGTGTATAATTATGATAAGCAATGGTGTTTTTTCAAAATTGTGAATTTCATGACATTTAGACTTAAAAACGAGCCAAATTCAATATTTGGAAAGCTGTTTCATGATACTCAGGTGACCATTAAGGCCCGTGGGCCTCTTGTTTAAAACCCTGACTCGGTTTCAGAAATTTTAATTGGATACTCGTACATATATAAACCTAAATTAAACTTTGATTGATATCTTTTTTTTATAAATCAGTCTTATTAAATATCTAACCAATCTAACTAATAACATTTTCAAAAACCAAAGATTGACCTTAGATCTATTAAGAGCTCTTGATATGCATATGTGTCATGTGTGTATTGGTTAGCTAATCGACAACAACCTCCCGCCCGCATGCGCACGTAATTTCCAAAACCTAAGAATTGAATATTTAACATCTAAAAACATGTACCTAACGAAATTGATAGAGTATAATAAACGATCTATTTTAAGAATAAGAATTGTTTATATTTTTGCTTTTTAGCTCTTCTTAGCCAAAGGCTCAAAGAGCTAATGCTATGGCCATTTGTGCGGTGTGTGTTAACTTTTTAGAATATGGGCCATAACTCAAGAACCCCTTGGCCAATCAGTACTAAATTTGTCACAGGGTATCCTTGGCCAAAGGGCTACCCTTTATACGAAAATAAGGGTTGGAACCCAATAACAAGGGGAGATAATCAGGAAAACAAAACCAAAAGTACTGGTTGCTAAAAAATCATCTTCTCCAGAACCACCAGGCAGATTTTTACCAAACTTACATACAAAGATTAGGATATGTTGAAGATTAAAAATTGTTTCAAGGCATGACCCTGCGGCAAAGGGCGTGGTCTCAAGGTCAGGTCACTTCAAAGTTGACCTAAATTTACAATTAATAAAAGCGTGTATATTTTTCTTACTATAAGGACTAGGATCATCAAATCTTGTAAGTTGATGCATCTTACGACTTCACATCATGTTAACTCAAAAGTAGGTCACGGTGACCTACTTTAAAATTTTGTGGGGATTTGTTTTCAAATTGATTTGAAGGCATATTTTGGACACTTTAAGGCCTTTGATCATCAAACTTTGTCAGTTGATGCATCTTTGGTCCTTGAACAATGAAAACTTAAAAGTAGGTCACCGTGACCTACTTTTTGAACTTTATGACTTATCTTTTAAAAAAATTAAATCCCATTATTCAGACACCGGGAGGTTTTAAGTAATCAAATCTTGTACTTTGATGCATCTAAGGACCTTAAAACATATTTATGAAAATGTAGGTCACTGTGACCTACTTTTTGAATTTTGCCGACATTAGTTTTCAAATTGTTTAAAATGCATATTTTGATTACCTTCAGACCTACTATCATCAAACTTGGTCAGTAGATGCATCTTGGGTCTTTGAAAATTGTCGACCAAAATGTTGGTCACGATGACTTACTTTCAACATGTTATGACTATATTTCAGTATCTTAGGTATTTATTGCCTTAGAATCATCAAACTTTGTGAGTGGATGCATATTTAGTTTTCGGAGAGTGACGACCAAAAAGTAGGTCATGGTGACCTACTTTTGACATTTTATGGCTTTATTTAAGTATCTTCGGTACTTATTAGCTTAGAATCATCAAACTTTGTGAGTTGATGCATCTTGGGTTTTCGGAGAGTGACCGGGAGGTTTTAAATAATCAAATCTTGTACTTTGATGCATCTAAGGACCTTAAAACATATTTATGAAAATGTAGGTCACTGTGACCTACTTTTTGAATTTTGCCGACATTTGTTTTCAAATTGTTTAAAATTCATATTTTGATTACCTTCAGACCTACGATCATCAAACTTGGTCAGAAGATGCATCTTGGGTCTTTGAAAAATGTCGACCAAAATGTAGGTCACGATGACGTACTTTCGACATGTTATGGCTATATTTCAGTATCTTAGGTATTTATTGGCTTAGAATCATCAAACTTTGTGAGTGGATGCATATTTAGTTTTTGAAGAGTGACGACCAAAAAGTAGGTCATGGTGACCTACTTTTGACATTTTATGGCTTTATTTAAGTATCTTCGGTACTTATTGGCTTAGAATCATCAAACTTTGTGAGTTGATGCATCTTGGGTTTTCGGAGAGTGACGACCAAAAAGTAGGTCATGGTGACCTATTTTTGACATTTTGTGGCTAAAATTAAGTATTTCTTGTACTTATTGACCTAAAATCATCAAACTTTGTCAGTTGATGCATCTTAGTTTTCAGAGAATGTCGACAAAATAGTAGGTCACAGTGACCTACTTTTGAATATCTCAGGTATTTATTTGGGTTAGAATCAGCAAATTTTGTCAGTTTAGGCACCTTGGGTTTTCGGAGAACGTCAACCAAAAAGTAGGTCACTGTGACCTACTTTTGACATTTTATGGCTATATTTAAATTATATCTGGTACTTATTGGCTCGGAATCATCAAACTTTGTCAGTTGAGGCATCTTACGGTTTCATTGAATTTCCAACAAAAAGTAGGTCACAGTGACCTACTTTTGAATATCTCAGGTATTTATTTGGCTTAGAATCAGCAAATTTTCTCAGTTTCGGCACCTTTGGGGTTTGGATAACGTCGACCAAAAAAGTAGGTCACCGTGACCTACTTTTGACATTTGATGGCTATATTTAATTATCTCTGGAACTAATTGGCTTAGAATTGTCAAACTTTGTCAGATGATGCATCTTGGGTTTTCAGAGAATGTTGACCAAAAAGTAGGACATGGTGACCTATTTTTGAATATCTCAGGTACTTATTTAATTAGAATCATCAGTCTTTGTCAATTAATGTATATCGAGTCCTCAGAAAATTCCAATCAAAAGGTAGGTCACTGTGACCTACTTATGGTATTTTATAATTATATTATATTAATATCTTCAGTCTTAACTGGCTAAGTATCATACTTTGTAAGTTGATGCATTTTGGGTCTTATGATACTGATAGAGTTGGAGGCTTCTAATAGAAGTGATAGATTGTACAATTTATCAGAAGAGCGATTCAAAGCCCTTGGGCCTCTTGTTTATTTTCTTTTTGTTACTTCTTCACCCATTACTCATTTGAAAATTATACTACGCCTGGCTGAAAAAAAAAGTGTTATTATAATTTGCGTTCTAAAATTACCTTTTGCTTAATCTGGACGCAAAATACAACAATGAAAAATGTAATAATCCAAAATAATGTTACTACATTTCTGTGTTATTACATTTTACCTTGATCTCGACGCAAAAGGTTATAATGCAAAATGTAATAATCCTCAAAAGGTGTATTGTTGCAATTTGTGTTATTACATTTTGCCTTGATTTCGACGTGAAATGTAATAAAGCAAAATGTATTAATCCAAGTTTATTACATTTTGCGTTGTAACAAACCCTGCTCTGCTGGGACTATTTCATTATATCTGTGACTGTTATTGTTACATTTTGTTTGTTGAAACTAATATTTTTCCTAAGTCACCTGAGTCATGTCATTTTTGTTATTGTTAACTTTTAATTCTCATTAAAAAGTCGTTTATGATAAATGATAAATATAAATATAAATGATATAACCCAAATTGCAGTTTTGTGTTTATTTCATTTATATGCCATAATATGAAGAGGGTACAGTTTTCTTTACAAAAATATTAGCGTCTTCTGTTTTCGACCTAAATATAGTATCAACGCCCAATCAGTATTGGCTATAAATATCCATTGAATATTCCAAACAAGAAAAAACGATTGTCTGTCTTTCAAAAAAACATTGAACAAGTTGCATATTTTGGTTGCAAATACATTTTTTCTTTTGTTGAACCTATCTGTTATCTGTGCATTTCCCGGAAAAATCAATGAAATTACGTTGCATTTTTCAATGAAAATATGTAAGAAATAGCCAATATTTAAGGAAGAATAAAAATTGTTTAATCCACCAATTTATTTAATTATTCATGCGTCTCTTTGACAGAGATCTTAATTTTCTTTCGGAAAAATGTCATCAAAAAATCTTTGTTATTAACCGATTACGGCTTTGATTAATCAACAGATAAAATGTGCATTAGTAAAAAAACTAGAATTTCTGACATCGGACTAAAACCATCGAGGGAATTCCATTGAATTAATTGTTTTGGGTATTTTTAGTACAATTGTGCTTCAAAGGTATTTTTCCAAGTGTAGCAACCGAAAATAATGTTCTACCGCGCGGAATCTGCACGGGAAGCAGATTGGGAAAAATAAGTCGAAAATACAATACGGTCGAAAATAGGATACGAAACTATATATGAGTTAATTTTTCAAAAATATATCTTATTTAACTTCCAAGTAATATGAGTTATTTTTTTTTTCTTTTTAATATTTCCTTATTGACTTTACTTTGCATTGCGTTTTTATCTCTACAAAACAGAAATGATTCATGCATTTCATACATAATAGTTTGTTCATCTTCATTTTTTTTATTATTATACATAGCTTACATTATTTCAAGTGTACGTGTAAAGTTGGGGGAAAATCTACCGTACATGTATTTATAATTGGCTTTCTCAATATACGGTACATTTACTATAGGGTTATAAAGTTTTATTTTGGGGTACTTTTCCGAAAATAATATAAAAACGACAAAAGACATATTATCAAACTATAATATATGTTGAGTAAAATACATTGTACATTATGTATATGAAACACAAAATTCTACAGTTTTGTTTCCAAAGGGGACAATTCAAAATACCAAAAATTAACAAATTTTCCTGTTTTTATAGAGCAATACAAGATATGACTGATACGAAGGATTTATGCAAAAAAAAAAAAATTAAAATGAAGGGGGGATTCTCAAAGTTCTATGTTTTAAATTCCAGAAGCATACATATACTTGTATTTATTACGTGTATCTTAAAACATTTATTTACCCCTTCTTTAAGAGCTTCAAGTTATCATAGCGTCAAAAACCTGATTTTACGACGCCAATCTACCTATCATTAAAAAAATCCTCTATAAAATTAAGTGATAAGATCCGAAAATTTTCCATCGGCTTATCCTCATACGTAAAGTATTTTTTCAGCTAATCCTACCGTCAAAAGCTAATCATGCTAATTTGTGGTTACATGTATAAATAATATTCTAGTTTTTTCGATAAATATAAACCGTGAATTTACTTAGTTTTGACAATAATGTTTTTGATTAATCTGTAAATAATTTTTTTAAAGGTGATCTTTACAATTAATATTTGTATCAGTATAATAAAACAGTTGAAGCATATCATTTAGCGAGTTAGCAAGATTCTAGCCCCCCTAAGGACTATTTTCCTCGGCGCACTTCCGTTTCACTAACAAATCGTAAACCTACGAAAATATTTCCAATTGCTGGAGTTGCACATAAACGAGCGTTTCACAAAACATATCATTAACTGAGCACTTACGACTGGCGAGCTACGACCGATTTCTTTGGATTCTTCTGACAAAGGAGGTGTATATTTGCAATATTTTGAGAGCGAGAGAAGCGGAGAAAGATTGATTGATTCATTATATATTGTTTAACGTCCCTCCTGAGAATTTTTCTCTCATACGGAGACGTCACCACTTGCCGGTGGAGAGCTGCAAATTTTGTCCTATGCTCGGCACTTAGGGCCATTGAGCAGGGAGGGGTCATTTTCGTGCCAGCGCCTACTTCGACACAGGACCTCGGTTTATACGGTCTCATCCTTCAAGACCGTATTAACCGAGGTCCCATGTCGCAATTGGTGCTGGTCTCCACGTCCCACAGTGGGATTCGAACCTGCGACGTTAGGATTGACTCATTACTTCGCGACTCTAGAGCAGACGCTCTAACCACTGCGCCAAGCGGGCGACAGCGGACAAAAGAAGAAAGATATCACTACGAATTAAAAACAATAGATTTATATATATTTAGGATCTCCTATGGTTTGTAGCCGGGTATGATTTAACCAACGGGTTGTGTGATTTTTATACCGTAGACTTATAATTACACGGCAAATCGAAAGAAAACGAGTTTGGCGCGATTTCTGAGCTCTGTAGAATTTCCAGGACGCCTCTACATTTTACATAGTCGAAATTTCTACTTCCGTTGCTTTCGATGTCTGTACTTGGTTTAGTGGACGTATTGTGTTTACTGCATATTTTATACGGCAAGCTCAAATCGGCAGACGTTTGAAAGGTGTAAATCAATCATTTTTAAGCTAGATAACGAACGACACCGGTAGGAAAAATGTAGATATGGATTAAAATCTAGCGAGAACAGATCGATACACCCCATATGATTTAAGATGGCGAGTGTTGCTCCTGTCATCTTTTTTTATACAGTCAATATGATTTTTTTAAGACTTGCTAATTTCGGCGAATTTTTATTTTTTTTTAAATGAGGGTATGTAGACGTACCTATTAATACACATAATACAATGTGCACAAAATACACCTTCCTGTAACCAGGCACCTATGTTCGGAACTGCAAGAAATGATCATGCATGAGAAATTTCCACCAGCTTAATTTGTGAATAAACTTATTCATTCTTTTTAAATAGTGCACGTTCTATAATGACGTTTTTCAACAATCTCTTAACAAATTTTGACGACGAGGTTGTGAAAACGGGAAGAAGTAGTACTTCACTTTATATTAGTCAAACACACAAAAAGGATGGGACACTCACTGCAGCTTAGTCACCGTAAATAGCTGTTTTATCACGTGACCATTTCTTTATGCCAGGATATTTTGCTGAATTAATACCAATATCATGTAAAGTCGTGTTGATATTTAAGTATATTTGCAGAGATGTGGTATATACGTTTATATACGTTCATTTAAACAGTATCTCAATTCTATGCAAAGAAATCTCACTGCATATTAAGTGACTGTGTGAAATTGGATTTCTGTTTGTTTGTGCTGTGCATCTGATATGATTTGTATTTGTTTACATGACTGTGACGTGATTTTGTGTACAACTGAGTTGATTTAAAACCATTTTAAAACAAAGGAGAGGAGATACAGATAGCTTCATAAAAGGTGGGAATTTTATAGTTTGTTTTTTATAAAACAGAAGGGTAGCATTGTTATACTGACATATTTTTAAGTATGTAACTAGAATCTCTCTATTTCTTTTTCTTGCTGGCTTGCTCTTTCATATTTCTATATGTTTTGTTTCACATTGTGAAAACATATGGTAATGGTTTAGTCGTAAATGCAGCTCAATATCCTCAGAAATTTTAAAATTAACCCAGTAATATATGCTAAAATGTCTTCAGACCTCAATGCAGAGGACATTTTGCCTCTCTTTCTAAGGCCTTTGAGAGTTAAAACATGTATGGTCTCAGCATCAACGAGTTGGTGCTTGGAAACTATTGTGAACCCTTAAGTTAACACGATTTAAGAAAGATAGTACACCCAATTCAGTAGCATATTTAGCAAAAACACGAGCAAATTATCAGAAGGGTGTATATTTTCTGTTTTTTTTAAATATTCACCTGAATCCAAACACAAGCACAATTGCTAATCATACGAACTACAAAGAACCTCTTGAGATTTCAATAAACACTTCTTGCTATCTTATGACAAAGACGTCGATGAATTTTATAAACATAGAATCATCATGTCCGTGTATACCCAAAATATGCGTGGAAAAGTCATAATTTTGCGTGGGAATTAATTCATTTCATGAGAAAAAATAGTATACCCCATTCAATAGCAATATCTAGCGAAAACACGAGCGAAATATCAGAAGGGGGTATATTTTTTTTTTTAATATAAATTTCATCTGCATCCAAACAAACGCACACACAATAATCATCCTAGCTACAGGAACCTTTGAAGCAGGAAGCTTTTCCAAGGCCCCCGATGCATTAAAATCATGCGTAGACGTTTTATTTTACATTATGTACTTTAGTACAGAAATATTTAAAGAGGTTTCTGTCGGCCATATTATAACTTGATACAAGATAACGACTTTGAAATAACATAAATGAAATTTATGACTTTATTGAAGTCTTGCACATAAATACTTTAGTCACAGCCAATAAGCACAATAATTATCATTTTGTTTCATGATATTTCCAACCACTGAATATTATTTTCTTTTTTCTTGAGAAAGCCATTGTCATTTAAAAGTCCGTAAGCACCGCTTAGAATTTTACCTTGAGAGATTACTGGGGCAGTGGCTGTTCCACCAATAAAACGTACAATGACGCTTCTATCAGTAATGCACTATTTCATCTATAAAATTCTATTTATTTTTAAAAATATTTGAACAGTTATAGATATTAATAATACTATGTTTTGCAATAGAAAATTACTGTAGATCACTAAATTTTCGCTAAACCCTTTTTTGCGAATTGTCATTGACTCTTTTTGAGAGAAACAATAGTATCAGGAAAAGTTGTTATTCCTCTACATAATTGTAAGGAATACTTTTTATACGCAAGAATTGAATTTTTGCAAATGCATTGTCTCGCGTAATTATGGAAATATCTAATTCTCGCAAATAAAATGTGATTTTCTGCATTAAACCCTCAATGCGAGAGATGTTTTTTCTTCAACATTAATTTCCATACCAACAACCAAAGATAGAATTTTTCCGTTTGGACACTTAACTTATCGCTATCTTTCAAGTTAATTCCTATTTGAAATATCATGCTGTATTAAAAAAAAACCCTTAAATGTACTTTGCTGGACCATTCAGTACACACATATAAAATTTAATTTCATATGCCGTGTATAAAACAGTGTTTATTTCATAAGTTCAATTTAAGTGACTATTTTAAATACACTGAATTCCAATCAAGGGTAATTTAGCACAGAGCAACAACATAGTTTTCAGAGAATCTGTGGCTACCACTTAAGGAAAAAAAAGAACGTTCAAGAATCAAGAGTGGTGGTGTTAAGCTTGGTAATATGAGTTTATTTTTTTCTTTTAAAGCATATTTTAATATTTCCTTATTAAATTTACTTTGCATTAGGTTTTTATCTCCAAGAAAGAGTAAAAAATTAAACGTTATACCGGAAACGTATCTTAAAATGATTCATACATTTCATACATAACAGTATATACATATTGGGTTGAAAATTATTTCTTACATTACACAACTCTGTATTTTAAAAATTATTTCATATCATACATGTAATAAAAAAGACATTGAATATTTTATCCCGCTTTTGCATAAAATAGTTTCATGAATTTTATTCACAATATAATTTTCGTTGTTGCACATGTAACGCATTTTCGAACTGAGGTAACGGTTATATATTGCATTAATTAAAACACAAGAGGAATAGTTATGTAACATCGAGATTCTCTTAATAATGCGATTCAATGCATTTCCTTACAACACCCTAAGCCTGGATATATGAATACATTCAATTAAGATCACCAAATACGTTTATTATCCTGGTAAATTCCACAATAAAAACTCTGATTAATTCGTCTCATATTTTTTAACTTCCATCTTCATTTCCCTATACATTCACATATATGGCCGATTTTGATTATTCTGTTTATACACACGCTTCAAAGGAATAAAAATTTGCTGTATAATTGTAAATATATTATATTATAAGTTTTAAGAGTTACTTTGTATATGACAATTTCAACACTCATTTATCCATATCTTATATGACAAGGAGGTCGATAAAAACAGGAAAAGAATACTTCACCGTATGAGTCGGTACAAAAGAGGACATAACATTATTTATTGAAACTGCATCACAGTAAACAACTGTTTTGCGTGACATACATATTTGATTTTCTTCTGTATGCAGTTAAATTGATATCAATGCTTTTGTAAAGTTGTTTGCAATTGGTAGCTTTTTTCTTTATGATTATACCCGCACTTTCTAAACAAAGTTTGGGTATATTGTTTTTCTCATGTCCGTCCGTCTGTCTGTCATTCTTTTCTTCGCTGAAATCCTCCTTCATTTTACACAGTAGCCTAATCATCTTAATCATGTTTTGGAAGGTGGTTGGTGGTGTCATGTAGATGTGCAGGAAGATTTTGGAATTTTGATTTTTCCTCGGGAAAGCAAATGGGGGTCGAAAAATAACGTTTTTTTATGCAAAAAGCCCAGTCTACCCTGAACTCCTCCAACATTTTACACAACAGCTTAATCATCCTTTGGGAGATAGTGGGTGGTGTCAAGTAGAAGTTCAGTAAAGTTTCAGTATTTCGAGTTTGCCAGGGGATTGAAAAATGAAGTTTTTTTTTTTGCAAATATCCAAGTCTTCTCTGAACTCCTTCTACATTTTACTCAGCAGCCTAATCATCTTTAGGGAGATGGTCGTTGGTGTCATGTAGATGTGCACTATGGTTTCGGAATTTTGATTTTGCCCCGGGGATCAAATAGGGGTGGAAAATGATGTTTTTTAATGCAAAAAAACTGAAGATAATCTGGTACAACACAACATCATGAGGATAAAAAGACATAACATGCTGGAAACATCTTACGAGTAATGTACATGTCAAATGTGAAAGTCATATTTCCTCTCAATCAAAAGTTATAAGCAACATTTTTGAAAAGTAGGTTAAGCACAAGATGAAATCACACCATTCAGTCGACGGAATGGTAACTGAATGCCCACTGAATGGTCACTGAAAGGACACTGAAAAGATCCTTTCCCGTGAATTTTCAGTGATCATTCCGTCACCATTCACTCGACTGAATGGCAGGTACATTTCAGTGACCTTTCAGTTATCATTCAATTGCATGTTTTTATTAAATAATCGACTTACTCTTTAACTTAAAAATTTTATTTCACTTTTTCTTGATTTAATAGCATTTAGTCTACATATTTGCGAATAAAAAATGAAGAAAAAAAATTAATGCAAGAAAAAAAATTCTTGCCCAAAGCCAGAATCGAACCCTGGTCTCCACCGTGGATGTCCGTTACCTTATCCATTACGCTACGACTTCTTGATGAATACTGAGGAATTAAAATCAATCAATTTGTAGAAATCGAAATGGAACACGGTTCACCTGTTGTATCGAGGAGTTGCGATGTGTATATATCTTGTATATTTTTTGTATATTCTATGTTAATTGTGCGGATTTTGGGGACAGACTAATTAATTACACATCTTTTATCGGGATGATGACAATTATCGGCGACGGGCACATGTTCTTGTGAAAGAAATCTTCTCCTCGGAGATAGTTTTAAATTCTCTATCTAGATTAAATAAATAAATAAATTAACAAATTATTTTAAACTGTTCCTTTTTAAAAGCTTTAATCTACAATATCAAGTTTCTTCCACAAGAGGCATAAATAAATGATTTATTCTATTCCTGTAAAATTATTTTATAATGATGTCTTTCAAAAGCTGAAATATCCTGCGGGTTTGACAATTAAGAAACGGAATTTATAATATCAAGGTTCTTCCAGAAAAAGGTATAAATAATATTAATTCTGTCTCATCGTTCAATATTAGATACATGTATTTCCATGAAAATATAATAACTGTAGAATGTATAAGATTGACATAGGAATAATGAAATCTATATTAGAGCTGTAAAAAATAAGATAACATTTTCTTTGTTAATATTAAGATCTCATTATGATCGATAGCCTCCAATTTTTTTTTCAGATTGATTTCTAATTAATTTAATAGCTTATTAAATTAATATTTATTACCGAATTAGAGATTTACAGAAAGAAAAAAGAAAACAAACTTATACGACATTTAATTGAATTTTGATTCGAGAATCGGATCATTATTTTTTATCATTTGAAGATTTTTTTTTGTTTTTTAAATCTACTAGAAAATTAAAATATCATTTTGAATTTTATGAGTCCACACTTCTTGAAGTTTACGAGTTCAGTTGAACTGTTATCATTTATTTTGTAGCATATAAATAAACACATTGTTAAGACATATTCTTAAAGTCTATAATCGCAATTTAAAGTTATACCTGTGAGTATATGACATATCATATCTGACCTAAAAAAATACAAGATCAAGTGTAGATTTACATGATATATTTGCTATATTTTACGTTCAAATTAAATTTTTCGCCGAATTTGACCTGAAATATCCCCTCGTTTCTATGGTTAAATTGACTTTAAAGTGTGTGTGATATTTAATTCCGAGTCAAAAATAAATCGGTTATTATTTTAAATCTTGGATATCTATGAAACGCGATTTATTTTAATTGTATAATATACATGAAAGTCTTTTCGTTATTTAAAAAATATCAGAAGAAATAAAAGATCCTTCTTATTTTAGTTAGTCCGAACGTATCAAAAATATGCATATATACATGTATGTCTTTTAATATTTGGTAAACACTTAATTGAAATACAATTGAACATCTAACTATGATTACCAGTTTTAGGTACCTTTATTACGATAAGAAAACAAAAACACAGTTAAGATTGGATGATAAATTTATGCAAAATAAATATTTTTAAGGAAAAACTACTGATTATAAATTAATAAGCCGGTGAAAAAAAATCACAGAATTGATACTAAAATGTGTGCTAAAAGATAACGGAAAGGTTACTGAAAGACAACGGAAAGGTCACTGAAAGACGACGGAAAGGTCACTGAAAGTTGACGGAAAGGTCACTGAAAGATAACTGAAATGTGTCCTCTGAATGGTGACTGAAAGGTACCTGAAATATGACTGAAAGGCAACTGAAAGGTCACTGAAATGTTCCTGCCATTCAGTGACTGAATGGCAACTGAAAAGTCACTGAAAGCCGCCTTTCAGTTTTAACTGAAAGGTCTCGTTTCTTCCTGTGAAGCTTCAAGGTCAAGGTCACAGAGTCAAGATTTATTTAGAAAGGTCTTAGCATAGGTGATAATATACATGCATGTTTAATATGAATTCTTTAAAATGACTGTACCAAATAAAAAATGACTTTGGACATCCTCCCCCTTATAAAACACTGACCACACTATCATTGTTTTTTTTTTTTTTAGTTTTGTTCTTAGCTTATAAGGAAATTATGGGCTACATTTTTTTGACTGAGCGTCCCGAAAAAAAAAATCTTGATCTGCACAAGTAACTGACTGTCACATCGACAATGGGTGATAATTTCACAATGTGAAATTCGTCCACTGTGGCATGCAATGATCTTTGACCCTTTTGAACTTTAACTTAATCATCTGCATTTTGGTTAACTTAATCATCTGCATTTTGGTTAATTTTACCCCAATCTATATTTAAACTTGTAATTACCGACCGTCATAAGCCCTGTCAACTTCATGAAATATAAGCCAATTATAATATAAAATGATTTTATCAATACATATCACACTGCACCATTTTCCATCCCATTCTGCAAACCGTGGTTGTTTGCGTCGCTTAAATCAGATGAAGTACGAATCGGCCGAGGTGTGCTTAGTGATGCTTAATATAAAGATATGATAATGGGTGACACAACCCAATGTAATATAGAAATTTTCCAAAAGGTGTTTACGTGTTAATATGTATAGTTGAGCAACAAATTTCAAATTAATTCATAACAATCCATGATTTAACATGACTTTTCAATCTAAGTGTGTAAGTTTTTAAAAAAAAATACGTTTCTCGAGGGTGTGTTTGTGGTGTCAAGGGGGGATTAGTAATTTAAAATTGTTCCTATTGGACTTTGATGAGAAGCACTGACTTCTACAGTTGACGTTAACTTGGACATTTAAACTTGTTTCATGTACGGAAGTACAGAATTGATAATGCATTAGAAAAAAACTTTCTTGTGGTCATAGGTATGGTGTTAGGGGCACTAACATGTGAAGACCGGGAGTTAAAGGTAGGGTCGTTGTTGTTTTTTTTCAAGGACAACTTGATTTTATATATAAGACATCCTGGTGAACAGGAAACTGAATCTAAACTACGCAGTTTAGAAAGACCATTGAAATGCTTGTGTAATACTTTATAGCCAAGTTGAGTTTACTTTATGTACAGGCTACTTACAATTGTATCATGAAGTTTCTCTCAGATAGATATAAACTGATTTGTTATGGTATACATGTATCACATTAATGTCACTTACGATGTTGTTTACGTGTTGCACATAAATCCCTTCGAGAAAGCTTATGAAGGCAAAAATTATCATTTTAAAAATAAAATCATCACGTCTGTGTTTATCTTAAATATTCGTGGAAAGGTAATAATTTTGCTTAATAATAATAAGAAAATCATTTCATGAGAAATAAGACTTACAAACTTATTTGAGCGTAATTTCTACTTGATATTTTAATCCATATCTCACGATAATATGTAATTGTACAAATTACTTCTCCCCGCTTAGTTTTCAAGTTTACAGTGAATCGCAATTGACGTCATTTTCATCATGATGTCTTAAATTGGTAGATCAAAGAAGTAAAGACACAGAATGCACTGTTATATTCTTTTACTAAATCCATTTTACCCTCTTTTGCATTTGTTTTTGCCGTTTTTTTTTTTTTTTTTTTTTTTTGGTCATTTTTGAATTTTGAGTATTATTTATTTACTATTGATAAGAGAAGCATTTTTTTCTTTCAATTTGAGACAAACTGTTATTAAATTAAACCAAAAAACCTATTCTGATACAGTATAAGGAGTGCAATAAAAGGAAGAAAACATTATTCTAATTTCAACGTTTTGTGCTTAAGAAGGATTGGCAATGATATTGAAATCCCCTTTGTATTTCATTATTATGAAAAAAAAATTGATACATACGATGAAATATACAATTAAAGAATATACAAAATTAAAACTCACGAACTATCTATTGAAATAGAGATGTATATTGTACAAAGGTATGCATCTTAGTCATTTTGTCTTCTCCTCATATAAGACTTTAAAATAGAAAAATAAATACATTAATACCGGGTATATAGAAAACTTAAGATAAATAAATTTTTGGAAAATATATTTCTAAATGAATGTCAAAATTTTTAAGAGTTTATTATATAATAATGTTTTGTTTTCATGGCACACTCTAAATATTTCCTTGTTGAATTCACATCAGAATGCATTTCTAACAAAAAAAGGAAAAGTTAAATGTTAGACCGGGAAATCTCTTCAAATGATCCATACATGATAGAAAAGGTCATTAGCGGTTAAACAAATGTATTTTCTTCCTTGTATTTTAGTGTAACCAAATATCTGTATAACAATGAAACACGAACTGTATGCATAAATATACATCTTAAACATTATTTTATATTATAGAGATTTAAAAAAATGCATTATATTCTCTTTAAAGCAAAAGGTATATAATTATATTTTTACTACAATTAGCATTAAAAAAAATTGATTGAGAAGGAAAGACAATGTCATTAATGATATACATGTGTATGCTCATTGTTATTCATGCATTTTTTTTAAAATTGCAAAATCAGGAATTTTAATTATGCAGCATTGTATACAAAATAGGAATTAGATATACATATGTATATATGACTTTATATGATCATGTATGCTACCCTGTTGTTAAACCGGAGATGCTGAGCTATTTAGAGATGTACTTTTATTTTGATTGATGTAGCGTGTAATTTAATGGTCAATGTCAAAGTTCCCGAGGGGGTGAGGTAAAAAAATATACATGAGGTCAAAGAAGGGGGATTCCGCTAAACATTACATTTGTGTTTTTTGTGGCCAGCTGTATATAAATAAATAAAAAAAGGATTGAATTGGGACCTATATTTTTTTGTCTCGAAAAAGATGGATGTTTAATAATACTAAGCTAATTATATGGTACAGGGTATGTCTTTCTTTGTTTGCAAAAATGAATATTTCATCCACAAGGATGTTTGAGGCAATATATCTCCGAGTTCCCACGTTTCCTCGTCATAAAAACAAACCTACATTTTTCAGTGAATTTTAATTGGCTTATTGTATGTTCTATGTTCCATGTTGCCTGAAAGAATTATGCCTTGAATTTAGGTTGGAAATGATGAAAAATCTAGTAATACCTTCTCAAAACATTCCTATCTGCAAAAATTGTATTTGCTAAAGACTAAAAGGGGCAGATGAGGACTACATGTACAATTTATATTGGCCAATGAAGTTTACAACGTCGGAGCCTGTGATCAAACTAGAATTTGTACGTCTGCGCAGCACAGCTAAGGTTAAAAAAGGAGGTGGAGCCTAATTTGTACGGGAATCCTTTTTTGACTATGACATCATATACAATATACGTCATACAACATTTTTTTTAAAATACACATAATCCGTGTTTTCAAAGGAGTCTATCTGCTAATTTAACCAGTAAGAAATCATCAAACTACATAAAAACTTACTACGAGGGGTTATCAAAAAGTTCGTGGACTAGCGTCATAAAATTAAAACCGCTTAAGGTACATCAATGAATTTTAAGATGTCTAGTTAGCATTATCTTTTCTATTTAAAGAATAAACCATAAATCATAGATTTAATTTTTGGATAAATTAGAAACTTTTTTGTAAGCAATAGTATGCCTAGGCGGCGCAACCTCGAACATGAAGTTTTTTGCGACATATGTGCAACTGAGAAAAACTCTTTTGATATAATCATTTGACATCTAAAAATCCCATTAATTCAGGTATGTGTCGGGACACAATCGTTTTATTAAAAATGAAATTTTCAATACATTCTGAAAGTTCTATAAATTTTTATCGTAAATTTTACACGAAATGTCTGAACAAATGAGTCCTTGAAAATGACGTAAAAATGGGGGAGGGGTTTCTGTTTCCAAAATTCTATAAAATTTGCCCCTGAAAAATTGGTATAGACCTAAAATATGTTAAAACTGGCTACAGAGAAATAATATGCATCCCGAGAATTTGTATTTTAATGTCAAAATAGTTTCAGAGAGAAAAGGGAAACATCGTGAATGAGGACTTGCAGTCAAGGTGTGAAAAATCAATCACGTCGAAAAATGACGTTGATTATGTGTTGTAGATATTGAACTCCCAAAAGCAAAACATGCTGGCAAAATCAAGCGAGGATCTCTCCCAATGTTTTAATCCATTTGGAATATTATATTCATTGAAGGCAACTGCTCATGACGTCGACATTGTAAAATCATATAAACAAGGCGGGTTTAAGTCCTTACTTAGCTCCAGGGAATCTCATCAAAAAAGTGTATGAGGTAGAAGAAGCGGACATTGGAAAAACAATGACGTTATCAGACGTCATGAGAATAAACGACGACAGCGCCGGGTGATCATATAATGTCGTTTTGATTTTATAATAATTTGGCAAATAATGAACGTATCAGGCTGAAATTTTCAACATCTCTTTATTTTTTGTTGTTTTATGTTCCATATAAATTTTGAAAGTACAGACTACATAGTTCTAATTTTATAGCCTTTTTTTGTAAGCAATAGTACTTTATGATAACCCCTTGTACATCGTGTTGTTTTGTCGTTAGTTAAATCCCACATAACAAGTTTTAAACAAGTCACTGATCGCAATACACTTGTCAATACGACTTCATTTCTTACAACGTGACGTAGTTTGTATGCAGTGAAAGACAGATCAAGAAATATTTTCTCAACAAAATATGTATTCTCTAACTAAATAAAATATTATTCACAGATATTCTATGGGCCAATAACTTGAATTTAATGTCTCTTCACTATTTTATTAATATATTTTCTGTACATTAAGTATTTAATTGATACTGCCGTATATTTGTATGCAAGTACATCGGAGGGTAATGTGTGGGGTCTTCATAAATGCAAGGGCATACACTCTATGGATCAAAGTAAGCTTTTACATTTCAACTATAGAACTATTAAGGTATCTGAAAAATACTGCGATCCTGATGAAATCTTAAAAACAATTTAATTATATCAATATTTCATGCCGCTGACCAGCAAAAAATATAGCATTCGGTCATACAAGTATAATTTTAACAATGAAATTGCAGAATTTAGACAGGATCGCAGCACTTTTTAGAAACTACATTGCGTATTGAAAATATTTATATACTAAACTTGCAAATTATCTTGGATATGCCCTTGCACTAGTGATATTTATATATATCATCAATGCTTCAAGTCAATGTGCTAAAATCGCGTGACTGCCGCATCACGTGACTAGTCTAAATATTAAATAGAATCGTCCTCGATATGTAGTTATTAATCATAATTACAATTATCCGATAAAAATAATATACTAAATATAATCGCCATCCCAATTACGAATACATTTTAAAATACAAAATTTAGTCGATATTTCCATTGCGCACCTTAACTGTACTGCGTGCTCTTAATTTAGTATGTCTGCCTGCAGGTTAGATTTTTTACGTTCTCTTTCTTGATTTAGTATGTCTGGCTACAGGCAGGTTAGATTTTGTAGTCTGCTCTTAATTTAGAATGTCTGGATGCAGGCAGGTTAGATTTTGTACATCTGCTCTTGATTTAGTCTGTCTGAATGTACGTCTCTCTCTCTTGATTTAGAATGTCTGGATTCAGTCAGGTTAGAATTGTATGTTTTACGTCTTGATTTAGTATGTTTTTGGCCTTGAAAAGACTAGAATTGTGTACATCCACTCATGATTCAGTATGTACTGCAAAACACATCATGCTTCATACCTCTATACAGGGTTGGAAACTCATTGAAAATGGCAGCTAGTCACAATGCGGTCTTCTATTAAAAGTAGCGAGCCCTATATCCTCCAAATCTGCCAGTCCTGATACAAAATGTTCATTACTATAAATGTATCACATATTTTGTAGCGCAGATGTTCCCGATCGGGAAAGCAAATTGACCTAAAATTTTTACATTTTTCTGATTTTTCCGAGTGTCTTGTCTATCACTTCATATTTTGTCAGTTGGGATAAGAATATCAGGTTTGTTTGTGCTATAGAAGTTTGGGCTTTACGGACCGTGGATATTAGCCTATTAGCTCAGTGGTTAGAGCACCTGACTAGTAATGCGGGGTCCAGGCCACTCCCGGGTTCGATTCCTGGTCCAGTCATATAATTTTTTCAAGCATTTCTCCTTTCCTACTACATTAGGATAGGTAGCCAGGGAGTGGGCCTTGTTCAGGTTACAGTGTATGTGTAAATAATTAATTCCTGGCAGGGCCCTAGAACTTGTGTCTTTGAGGTTGAAGACTGTTTAATAAGAGAGGAATCTAGAAGTTTGGGCTTTAGGTACCGTAGATATCAGATAGCTCTGTGGTTATTGGTTAGAGCACCTGACTCTTGATGCAGGGGTCCCAGGTTTGATTCCCAGTCTAACCATATGTTTTCTTCATGCATTTCACCTTCCCTACTACAATTCAATGCTTGCAGTTTGTTTAATGCATGCACATGGTAATTATACCCCCTGCAAACGAAGTTTGGGGTTAGATGGGAATCACCTTGTCCGTGTGTCCGTCTGTCTAGGCGTTTAGGGAAGATCAAGGTCACTGGAAGAAAAAATTCCTCATTTGTTTTCGGTCCATATCTTTATTATGGATAAACTTGGTATGTTCTAATTTCATAAGAAGATTTCCCATGGTCTAAGTGTGTGTAATAACCTTGAACCAAGGTCATTTGGGCAAGTTCAAGGTCACTGGAAGAAAAAATTCATAATTCGTGTCTGGTCCATATCTTTCTTATGGATAAACTTGGTAGGTTCTCATTTCACACAAAGATTGCACATGACCGAATACTTTAATTTAGGTCTTAGAAACGAACATTTTTCATTAAGGTAAAATGAAACTTTTCTAATTAAGGTATTCAATGTATAATGAAGGAATTTTGAACGATTCAATAAATTTTAAACAAGTAAGGAACACATTGCTAGACAACGATAAAGGTAAAAGGAAACAAATTCACCATTCTGATTACATGTAAGATACGGCCATTTTGCCGTTAAAATTTTTCTAAGAATTAGTATTATCTATCCTTGATGAAAAGAGGAAACAAAAATTGATTTTTCAAAATATCTGTGGTAAATAATTCATTTAAGAAATAAGCAACACTCTTATAAAGTTTTCTGGAAAACGAACTTTGTTGGTCATGTGATTTAATCCTCTAAAACCCTAAGGGCTTCTCAGTAGATTTGATCACGTACCAACTAAGATCATTTCCCACTCAACTTTTTTGCATTGTTACTTATACATGAATTTACATTTGAGAGAAATAAATTCCGAGTAAAATTGCATTTATTACACGAACGGGCCGCCGTATTGCTATTTTGTAAAGCCCAATGACCAAGAAGGTGTTCAGCCTTGAAAGTTCGCATCGAAACGACACGAAACCGTCAAGGCGTATACCAAATCACGAGACCGACCCGAGCCTCATTTCAGTCCCGTGTTCCGGAACGATGTGTATGACGTCCTCAAGATCTCAAAGTGGTAGAGAATGGGAGGGAGACCAGATTATCTCCCATTGTGATATGTCTTTTACTAGTCCCCGATATTTTATATTTTTTTCTCATGATAAGATCTTTAATAGAACGTCTAAATGTGTGACTTTTTGGGGTGTTTTTGGAAATGTGAAAAAGTGGGAGTAAATGAAATATTTATTTTATCATCTTGAAATTCAAATTGCTTTATGAAAGGATATTTTTGTCTTGCAAAAATGTGTTTTTTATGAGCAGTATTACAAATGTTTTTGTAAAGAAAGTATTTTAGCAAAAGTTTACACGTTTGTTACTGTGTATGAGAATTACACACACCTTTAGAAAAAAAATTAATGATATAAAATTCTGATAGATGTCTTTTCACATGGTATCCCCCCCCCCTTCCCGTTTCCAAGAGAAATGTTTACACTACTTTTTTCGGTACATCAATATGGCTCCACATGAAGATTTTATTGTATTGCATAATGTTTAAGCTGCCAAACAATTACATGGTCAGAAATCCCATTTGAACCCACTTGTATGCTAGTGAAGTATTTTTTCAGGTTGTATAATACAAGCAGCTGTAATTTGTTGTTCATGTCTGTTCTTTCACTAGAACTTCTTTAAACTTAAATTTTTATGTACTTTTCTCTGGATAACACAGCTTGGGTGTAAAAAGGGCAATTAGACAGAGACGTTTGGAGTGTATGTTTTTTTTTTATTCTTCGTCCTTGTTCAGCTTTTTAATTTCCTTTTTAGTTTAAAACTTAGTTGTTAACATTATTGACTTTAGTTTGACTTTAGTTTGTTGTAAACATAAATTCCTTGTATGAGTGTTTGTTCTATCCATGATTTACTGTAGTTGAGAATTTAAAATATTGTGCATGTACAAGTAGCCCTTTATTTCTTTCTTTATTTTTTTGGCTGTTGGACTTTGGGTTAATTTGATCATTATTACTTGCTTTTATTATTTACGCGAGTCTGTGTTTGTAGGAGATGATCTGAGAAAAAATTGTTTGTTTATTAACAATTTGTGAGTACAATTACTATTATCATAGAAATAAGTTTTTGTTTGCTTATTTTCTTCTTATTTTTTTTTAAGGTAATCATTTTTTAATACCATATATTATTTTCCTATCTTTTTTCGGTAAATATAGGACAGAGAAAAGTGATGAAATGGCAAAGGTGTCAAAAGCACATTCCAGAGTGGGGGGGGGGAGTAGCAAACCAACAAGAAAAGTTCGGGGACTAAGCCCTAATTTTCAATGCTTAAATTACCTGTATGTTTATCTTTGCAAAATAAGTTAGGGGGACACAGCCATCCCCTCCCCCAAGCCTGCGGTTCTGACATCAGTGAATAGTTAGAAGCCTCTTTTAAGATATTTAACTATGCAAAAAAATTGTCTCAGAAGCAATTGTCAATGAACTTGAAGAAAGGTTATTAAGCTATTTCAAGGTAAACATGAATGATCAAGAATCATTTGATTTAATCTATGGAATTATTGATTTAAATTACCTTGCTTAAACTTGCATGATCCAGTAGAAAGCAGAAACAGGTTAAAATTATCCCAGCAGGTATTACATACTATTCCAAGTTTTGTCTTAAGTTTAGTTACCAACATTTTTTACCTGATTTATATAATGAAGGACCAGCATTTATATTTGGTCACAAACAAATCTAGTTTACACCAAGAGCTCAAACCAGATGTAGACAGATGTTAAATTGTGATAATTTCTAGATGACTCACAAACCAGTTGAAGAAATTATTAATTGTAATAATTTATATATTACTGTAAAATCACATATTTTCCTGTGGTCAAATTTTCGTGGTTTGGGGAAAAAAATGTTGGTTCGTGGGGGGTTGATTTCGTGGATGAAGAATTTTGTAGTAGTTGTGCCCATGAAAAATTACATTTCGTGGTGGATATAGATTCGTGGGTCTCTTCATACCACGAAAACAACGAAAATTAAACCCCCACGAAAATTAGTGATTTCACAGTTTAAATACTAATAATCTGAAATCACAAACTTTAATATTTGTGATTAATCAAAAATATTGCTGCTTTATCATACATGTATTACATTTGATTTAATTCTGTAAGTTCTGAATTTTATTATATGGGGTTGGAAAATAAAAGAAACCAATATATTGTTTTGTTGTGTTCTAAATTTCATTATAAATTTTGAAGTCTCTTTACTTTTATGACATGTAAAAATACACTGTTTTTCAAAAAACAGCCATTATATCGAATAACAAGAGGCTCGCGGGCCTTGTAGGTCACCTGAGTATTATGGAACAACTTTCCAACAATTGAATTTCGTTCGTGTTTTAAACTTATGAAATTCAAAATTTCGAAAGAGGCACCATTGCTCATCATAAATATACTCTTGGCGTGTTTTCTTGATAACTTTATACACAGAGATAGATCAGAGGAACAAAGAAAATATGCATTTATATATACTGTATAATCAATATATAGTGCCCAATCTCACAGGAACCCCTTACCCCTGGGGCCACATAATTTCACAATTTTTGAAAAGGCGTATTTGCTCATTATAAATGTTTTTAAAATACCAAAGAGTAGATTTTGAAAAGCATTAATTCATTTTCAGTATAAGATCATTAGACCCCCTTCCCCACAGTACCTCTGACCCAGGTGCTTTGAAATTCACAATTTTGGAAGAGGCACCTTTCATCATCATAACTAGGTAGTAAGATAACCTGCTATACAATAAAAATGTTTACCAAGTATTCTTTCTTTTCATGTTACTTGTTAAGATCACGGCATATATAGTCCGACAGCCCGCGGTAGTCTGACCTTTTGACCATCGCCAATATTTTAAATAGAGGCAAAATTATTGAAAATCCTATATCAAACATTATTTCGAAGAAATTACGAAAAACCGCCCAAAATCGACCCTAATAAAAGTGTAACAATTAGCGAGAGAGTTGAAACAAAAACTTCAATTTTTCATTTCCCTGGGTCGAAAGGTCCAGTCCATAAGGGTGCGTGTGTATGTTTTGTCTGTCTTCCATCTATTTGTTTGTCAACTATGACCTGCATGCCAGAAAATAGCATTTCGAACATTACAGTCGCCGGGATGGTGGGTATGGGGGCTGTTTCAAAAGAAAATTGTAAGAATTTATACACTTAAAGGAAACGGATAATTTTCATTTGCTTAAATTTTCAAATTAAAAAGATTTTTATATTTGTTAAACATGTTTAAAGCAATTTATTAAGATATGACTTTTCTGTAAATCAAACAATTAAAACCAATCGCGTTTTATAGATATAAAAGAGGCAATTCGTCTGTAGAAACCTTAGCTTATTAGCTTAGATTATTATTAATTATTATTAACATGACCAGGGATGATATGGGGCCCGAGGGATTTTAGTATGTAATATTCTTTTTATCATATATTTAAAATACTTAATATGCGAGTTCACATATGTCACTGTCGTTGAAGAATGTTTGTGCTTGTTAGTGACATTTTTCTTTAAAATTTAATAGATCCAATTTTAGGTAACTGGAAAAAAATTAAGACCACAAATGTCATTAAAGAATTAATGAATGTCATTAATGAATATCTAAATAAAATTAAGTAAATTAACTTTTAAACTTAATACAAACGTTACTTCCGGTTTGATATGGATTTTCGGCCCGCCGGTCCGATACGTGATATGGCTTTTCGGACCGGTCCTTGATATGGGGTATTGTGACGTCACCCGTATCACAACGTGCAGAATCGGTGTATCTACTACTAAGTATATGATAAAAATATTTAAAAGCTACAGTACCCGGCCATAAGTGAGTGATAATTTTATTTTTCCACTATATATATATTTCATTGAAAAATGCATTTTTCTGAAATACTATTGGAATATTATTTGTTAATCATTTTTTATGACTAAAACACCATAAAATGCAGAATTCTTTGTAGTTTCTCTCCATATTATTTCAAAACAATTCTATTTCTAGGCATCACAATGAAATAACATTCAGGTGAAGTACAAAATAAAAATTTTAAGACTTCAATTTGTTAAGAAATCATAGTAATTTGAGGTTAGAAATTTTTGCCTTGGCAATTTTATTACTTGTTCTCAGTGATTTGAGTATCATATTTTGTTTATCATTTCAAGACAAGAAAATTGGAATAATTCTGCATGATTCAGTGAAAAAATCATGAAAATTGAGCTTAAATTGACTTCACAATAATTTTTTTTCAAAAATT
This sequence comes from Saccostrea cuccullata, assembly GCF_032062105.1. Lineage (NCBI taxonomy): Eukaryota > Metazoa > Mollusca > Bivalvia > Ostreida > Ostreidae > Saccostrea > Saccostrea cuccullata. Next base: position 39,790 of record NW_026934347.1, read on the forward strand.
GGATTTTCAATGAAAAATATAGCGTAAAAATAAAATTATGACTCACTTATGGCCACATACTGTACATACCCCGATACTTTGATTACGGGGACATAAAAAACCCCAAAGCAAAATGAAAAAATGAATATGTATTGAACAAGGGATTTTCTTTAGGCAAAGTTTCTCCGAGTTCCCACACTTCCTCATCATAATCGGGTCAGGCACAATCTCGGCGCTTGTTTTATACAGTACGCTAGTTTTCTACTAGGCCTATACAATAACATTATAGGCCTAACACATTGTTATTGTATAGTAGAAAACTAGCGTACTGTATGAAACAAACGCTTGTGTAATTAAGCTTTTAGGGTTTTCTTGTTTGCTACATTAAGTATAAATGAACTTAAAACACTGGTTGTAGGCATAATTACATGTAAATATGTACCTTGGCGAGCGCAGATATTTATAATAGGCAGTGTAGATTTTAAATTGTTGAAACTATGACCCCCGGGGTAAGGTTGCAGTTTTAATTGGCTTATTGTATGTTTCATGTCTGAAGGAATTATGCCTAGCATTTAGGTTGGAAAGAATGGAAAATCTGTGCAAACTCGTCAAAAGGGGGCAGATGTTGAGTAAAATTTGTTGGCAGCTCTTTATTTAGTTTGTCTGGTTAGATTTTGTACACCAGCTCTAGCTTTCTTGATTAAGGGTTAATTATACAAGATCACAAATGGCGTACTTCCGTAAAAACGCCATTTTGATCCCAAATGATCAGATTCAAATTCACTTAACACCGATAAATCACTGAGTATAACACAACATGCAATATTGTGGATGGAGTGTACATAATATCACATCAATTATACAGTGTTTTGCCCAATACGTATCCTTTCTTTAGAAATGAATTATTCGTCAATGTATTCAATTTTGCTTATTTAATTATTAGATAATACATTTACAAACTTATTAGAATAAGATTTTTAGATGAGAAAAAAATGATATAAAACATGGCTTGTCCATATGCTAATTCATCATTACGTGTCAAAACGCCATACACTCAGAAATTTATTTCTTCAATAAGCATATATGCTTTTCAGCAAAATATAGGCCTATCCCCCCAAAATGCAAATTTGATAAGATAAGACATATGTATTATCTTCCCATCGACTAGAGGATACTCTATTCTCTATTTGTATACACCCGAATGAATTGTTATACCCGGTGAAATTTCGCATGACCCAAACGTTTGATCACCATTGATTGTCAACTGTTTACAAGTATGGGAAACGTGCAGGTTTTAGACGAAGTGTGCATTTGGTTATGGGAATTACTTTTACCGCTTTTGGCCATTTACCATCTTAACTTGTTTTGTTATATGTAGCACTGGATAACACATGCAAGTTGGATAAAAACGGTAAGTAAATCTACCTTTCTCAATACCATGAATTCACTAGGCCTAAATACATGTCTTTGTCATTGACTGGAAACGCGATGATTTTCGCTTAAGCTCATTGAAAAACAATACATGTACAATACGAACTTCTTTCAATGCCCTTGCGTGACATTTGTTTAATACTTGTGCAAGTAGAGTTTATTTGAAGTTTATTTATATAAAAAACAGTACCAAGATATTTGAGTTCACTCTTAAAGCGGATCTCTCACACCTGAATTTTTGTGATGTTTATAAATTTTTGACAGTTTTTCAATTTTTTTCAATTTCTTTTTTTCATTGTTTTTACCCTTTGATATTATATATCTTTTCAGATATTGAAGAGGATCCAACCAGCTATTCTCAAGAAAATGCTGTTTTAGTTTTTCTTTTGTCTATTTTTGTAAATTTTAATAAAAATTATGTTGATTTTATTTTTATCTTTGTTGGTTATTATTTCAATATTTTATAACACTAAACTTTGAAGAGAAATTTAAAGCACTGGGCTTTTAAAAATATAGATAGAAGGGATTTTAACAAAATAAATAAAATATTTCAAATATTTCTAAAAAAATATATTGAAGTACTGTGGAACCTTATTTTATCGGATATGGGGCCTATTATTAGAAACAAATGCATGCAACAAAAATCAGTTATACTTTATAAGTGTAGAGAGCCCCCTTAAGGGTTAATTATCTTTTCATTAAAAAGGAATAAACATGCAAGAAAATCGGAAGCCATATCTGAGACAGCTACGTATATAAATCATTTTTCAAAACGAAAGTAGAAAAATACAAAGTGCACTGCTGTTTTAAAATCAAAATTGGCCTTTATTAAAAATATGGTAAAATTTACCATGTTTACAAGTAGGAATAAAATGAAACTAATTCAGATGAATCAACAAAGATTATTTCATGTCAAGAACACCAAGAAACTGGTTATTAAATTTAGCCTGGGACCACTGGGCTGTTATCAAAAACAGAAACAGGCCGCCTCGGGCAGTGGGGCGGCTACACTTACCAACCCTGCCTGTATACATTCTGTGACCAATGCCCTCTACAATATACATGGTTTCTAGTCCCTTTTTCTTTAAGTAAAAGACACAAAAAAGTTTTTAGCTCACCTGAGCCAAAGGTTCAGGTGAGCTTTTCTGATCAAAATTTGTCTGTCGTCTGTCGTTGTCGTCATAAACTTTTCACATTTTCATCTTCTTCTCAAGAACTACTGGGCCAATTTCAACCAAACTTGCTACAAAGTATCCTTGGGTAGAGGGAATTCAAGTTTGTTCAATTGAAGGGCGAAGCCCTCTTCCAAGGGGAGATAATTATGAATTAATGAAAAATTAATGACATCTTTTAAAAATCTTCTTCTCAAGAACCACTGGGCCAGGAAAGATGACACTCATGTGGAAGCATCCTCAGGTAGTGTAAATTCAAATTTGTTCAAATTATGACCCCTGGGGGAAGGGCGGGGCCAAAATGCTGACCAAAGTTTTACAGAAGAATAAATAGAAAAAATCTTCTCAAGAACCACTTGGCCAGGAAAGTTGAAACTCATGTGAAAGCATCCATAGGTAGTGTAGATTCAATTTTGTTCAAATCATGACCCCTGGGGGTAGGGCGGGGCCACAATGGCTGATCAAAGTTTTTCATAGGAATATACAGGAAAAATCTTTAAAAATCTTCTTCTCCAGAACCACTGGACCAGTAAAGATGAAACTCAAGTAGAAGCATCCTCAGGTATTGTAGATTGAATTTTGTTCACGTCATGACCCCCAGGGGGGTAGGGCGGGACCATAATGGCCAATCACAGGTTTACACACATGTAGGAATATAAAGGAAAAATCTTTAAAAATCTTCTCCTCCAGAACCACATGGCCAGGAAAGATGAAATTCATGTGGAAGCATCCTCAGGTAGTGTAAATTCAAGTTTGTCCAAATCATGACCCCCGGGGTAGGGCGAAGCCACAATGGCTGATCATAGTATAACATAGGAATATGTAGGAAAAATCTTTAAACATCTTCTTCTCCAGAACCACATGGCCAAGAAAGATTAAACACATATGGAAGCATCCTCAGATAGTGTAGATTCAATTTTGTTTTAATCATGACCCCCGGGGTTAGGGCAAGGTCACAATCTCTGATCAAAATTTATCGTAGGATTATATAGGATTTAAAAAAAAATCTTCTTCTCTAGAACCACTGGGCCAGTAAAGATGAAACTCAAGTAGAAGCATCCTCAGGTAGTGTAGATTTAATTTTGTTCACGTCATGACCCCCAGGGGTAGGGTCAGTCCACAATGTACGATCAAAGATTTGCACTGGAATACATGTATAGAGGAAAAATCTTTGAAAATCTTCTTCTCAAGAACCACTTGGCCAGGAAAGATAAAATTTATGTGAAAACATCCTCAGGTGTGTACCAGTAGATTCAATTGTGTTCAAATCATGACCCCCAAGGGGGTAGGACGGGGCCACAGTGGATGATTATATGAACATAATGAATGAATACATTGTAAATTTTTTTAACTCTTCTTTTTAAGAACCACAAAGCCATGATTGGTCATATCTTTATGTAAGCATCCTCAATTAGTGTTGATTCAAGTTTGCTCAAGTCATGAACGGGCAGTAGGGGATAGGTAGGTTGGGCCACTTTTGGGGATCAATGTTTTGCCTAGAAACATTGAGGACATTTTGTTTCCTAAGAACAGAAAAGCCATGTTTAATCATATTAATATGAAGGCATTTTCAGGTAGTACAACGTCATACGGGTTCAAATAAGGGTTTCCAGGGGTAAGGCTGGGCCACATTGGGAGGGGGGGGTCAAATGAATAAATAGGAAAAAACAATAATCTGCTCAGAAACATCAAAAGCATTTGTTGTATGGAAGCATCATACAGGTAGTTGGTACTTTAAAATTCCAACCCCCCCCCCCCCTGTAAACTTCTCAATGCTGATATGATTTCTGGTTGAATGTTATGTGAAACTTTTGATGTACGCCTTCGAAGATATTCTAAATGTAAGAGTTATCATGGAGTAAATCATGCCATTTAATTATTTTGATAGATTCCGTGTAAGATGTAGAGTGCAACTTTGGAAAAGAAGATGATGGTTTTTCCATTGTACAGGTTAATATTTTAATTACCCTGGTACTCTATATCATGTAAAAGGTTAATGTTATCATGTTTTCCAATTCTAAAGTTCATGAGGCTATAAAGTACATGTACATGATACTTTAAACTTATGAGGAAATTTTTCATGAATTTTATTTGAAAAATTTTGAACTGTTGAAAGTGGAAAAAACCCCGCAAAACATACTGTAACATCAAAATAGAAAATCATTATTAGTACTTATGCATGTACACCTGCACTGTTATACATTAAGTCAATTATACATTCTATATTCCTATGTTTAGGTGATTCTGAAGTTGCTGTTACAAATTTCCCAGGATGTGCTGTAGTTTTTAAGGGAAGGAAAATGTCACCTCCATACAGGTTTGTTTACCACATGTTAATGTTCATAAACTATAAAAGTAAGACCATAAAAAAATAATTTTTTGGTTTCTCAGGCCAAAATTTACAAAATTGAATGTGAAAGGCATAAGGAAGGAGTGATGTCCTTGGGCCTCTAAGAGATAATACAAGACTTGTATATCAAAATGAAGATGAGATAAAGTTAATTAATTGAATACATGTTTCTTTAGAATGATAAATAAAAATGTTTTTTTTCTTTCACCAGGGCATAAGGACACAAACCAAGGGAAATTGAAACCTTGCCATGGTTACAAGACACAAGACATCAGTGTGGTATACATTTCTATGTTACTTTATATAATGGTGTACCAACACACTGTTAGTAGATCATACCAGTATCTATACAGTGTGGTACATCATCACAAATATCTATATTTAATACTGCACATTGTTGTTACTTTGAATTAAAAGAAACGTTTTTTAAAACTGTAATATATTTATTTAAAGTAAAGGTTATTAAGATTTTATGCAATTTGTAAATTTGTATATAAAGTTTATTTATAAAGAAGTGGAACTAATTGAAATCAAGTTTACATTTCAAATATTTTATTTCATGCACTGCAGAAGAATTTTGAACATGTTGAATGTCTTCTCTTCTTTCATTGTTTTAATCTTTAAATTTTGATTTTAAAACAGACTTCACTGTGAATACTAGATCCTTGCTATACAAAGAAAAGAAAAAAATCAGCACCAAGTATCAAGGTATTTATGTGTGTCTCTGTCTTAATATTAGTGTGTGCTTTAAGTTCTGAAAATCAATCTGTTATTATAAATACATGTTATTCACTGAGTACATTGTAAATAGAAAGATGTTACTGATGTCTCTACATGTAACTGTAGTACACTGTTGTAATTTACAGAGAGATCTCCCTGACTGAAGAAATCCACACGGGATTGTGTTATAAAACATCAGGGTAAAGAAATAGATGTCTGCTGTCAATAATGTATAGAGGAGTGTACCAGAAATCTGTCACCGTGCCTGGTGTTAGTGGGTGTATTTACATTTCACGTGTTACATCAGACCGGGTCTGGATCAGTGATGGTAGGAATCTTATACTGACAAACACTAAAGGAGTAGAACTAGATCGTGTGACAGATATATGTAGTTATGTGGGAGGACACACTGTGAATACTTACGGTTATTTAATTTATATATACAGTAGTGATAACATCAATAAACTGTCTACAGAGAACAAAGAAAAGACTACGATAATAAAGTACAACACATCACCATGGATACCATGGAGTGTCTACAGCTCCCCCTCCACTGGACACCTGCTGGTCGGGATGAAGAACGCTTATAGTAATGCAGGCAAGGTAGTGCGGTATAACTCCACAGGAGAAAACATCCAGACAATACAGCACGACAACAACACTGGTCAGGAACTGTATAGTAACCCTATTTATATCACAGAGAATCGCAATGGAGATGTTATTGTGTCTGACTATGACCGTGAAGCTGTAGTGGTGACAGATGGTGACGGTAATTACCGATTCTCCTACAGAGGTCCTCCATCAGGATCACGACTAGCACCATGTGGAATCTGTACTGACGCGCTGTCACACATCCTGGTGTGTGATTGGAACACCCGGTCAGTACAGATGTTAGATAGTGATGGTCACTATCTGACAGAGATACAGACATCACAACACGGGATAGACACACCATGGGGCCTGAGTTATGATGATGACACCCAACTACTGTGGGTAGGGTCAGGGTACATCAACAACACAGTCAACCTATACAGAGTGGTAGATACAGACTCTCTGACTGGTAAGTAACACTGTAGTCTGTTTTATTGTATTGTATAATTATTATAATACCTATACTAAATAGCTACATCATAATAGAGAGGTCATTTAAGAATAACTTGACATGAATGTATTCAAGTGTTTATTTACAAATGTAATAGAAATGATTGTTCATTGTGTAAACAACAAATATAAGCTGTTAAAGATGAAGTTTATGACTACAAATATGATCAATAGATTAAAAAGTAATGATAGATTTACATCTATAGTCTGTAATTAATTGTAAGATGTTGTGTGTAACTCTTCAATCACTGATTCATACATGTATACACTGAATCTTATGTCAAACTTTTCTGTAAATTTTTATCAGAGCCATCTTATGGTACATTCATACATCTATATATTTGTTTGACAGATAGGTTTTGAATTATAGTATACGTATCATATACTGTCTTTGGGGTAATAATCAACTTTTGAAATTGCGTGAAGTTTTGTTCGATAAATACGTTTGGTGTTGTATGATCAGTTTTGAGAAATAGCATTTTTAATTTGTTTACAATGTCCTTTATAATGTATTCAGTTTAAGTAAGTCTACATTTAGAACACATGACAGTTTGTACTTATTTTGACAGTTTGATATAGACACCATTGATATTAACACAGCTCTGTCTAGGAATGTTGTGTATTTCTGTAGCAGGTGTTCAGTAAATCTACACTGTGTACTGAGTTGACATTTTGTGTATGAGAAACGTCTAGATGTCTGATGAAATATGGAGATAAACAACATTATTCAAGGTTCAAGTCCACACTGTTGCTTAAGATTCATTTCATTTTAATGAACAAAAAAAATTATTTCTTAGACACTATAGAATAAGTATGAATGCAACTGCATTGAATAATTTTATTAAATTGCTAATGAAAGGGAGACAATTCAATTTTGTATTTGAAGGTAAAGAAAAAAAAAATTAAGTTACCTCCCTTTTCATTATAAAAGTTTTAAAACAATTCCTGTTAAAAACAACTTAATCTCCCGCTTTGTTTCAAAATAGTTGATCCATGAAACTAAAAGTATAATTTCATTATCACTACCTGTATCAAATGTAAGTACAAGATATGGTAAAGGAGGAAATACTTGTATATTTATCATTACATTTATTCTGTCAATTTGTAACCCTATGTATCCCAACCACATGAATTTAAGAGACTGGAAGCCCTCAGATGATAATGCACTGAAAATGTTACATTTTTACCCTGTTACAAGCATTGGAGGTCACTGACAGAAATATGTAGGGTTGATTTCTGTGGTTTACACTGTCACTGAACTAAGTGTAGATGCTTAGAGAAGGGGGGGGGGGTAATATATGGCTGTACTATTTCAAGTTATGTCAAGTTTTTTATCATTATTGCGAACTCATCTGACCTATTTCAATTTATAAGAAATTTTTGGATTGTTTTCATTTATAATTTACATCCAATCACATATATATGTTTGTATTCAGTGAATTTTCAGTGGAGTTAGGCCTTAGGAAGGCATATTATAACTCTAAACAAAGGTCATGTGAGTATAGCTAAGGTCATCAGTACTTAACAAAAGACATTTTGATGCAAATTGTGTTGATTATGAATGTTTTATGGAAACAAAGAATTTAACATTGATTGGTCAACTTTGTCATAATTTTAAATGTCATCATATGATTTGAGGTGATTTGAGACACAAGGTACATTATCCTGTCAAGTTAAAGAACTTCATCTTGTAGTCATAAAATTATACATATTTTGAAGTAGAAATAATTTGGAGGATGCATTTATCATTGATAGCAGTCATCAATGATCTTTAATCCATTATGATATTTTTATATTGTTATAATGTTGATTATATTGGAAACAAGAAAGCCCATACATAATCATTTGAGAGCATGAATCAACAATGTTTTATCAGAACAAAATTATCTCCCTTAGTATTTATTGGCATAATGAAAATCACAAATGGTTTTTTTTAATGAATGTATAAATATCAAGATTTGATTCTAAAATTTTTGGACTTAAACCATTTTAACTACTCCAATATCATAAATATTTGATATAGGAGTACCAAAAATGACATTGTTTTGTGAAGATTAATCAGGATTTTTTAAAAGTATTTATAATATATAAAAGACTCCTTTTATCTTCAACAGGACTCCTTCTGGAGGACATCAAATGTAGAAAACATCCCAGAATTCCCCTGGACCAGTTCTGTACCCCGTGTGGTGTTCCCTTGTGTGTGGAGTGTACCAGCTCTGAGGATCACAGCAGACATGACCTTAGAAAGATAAAGACATTGTTTGACAACATTCACAGGATAAAGGGTAATAGTTAAATTAGTTTCTTAAACAACATAAATTTATGTATGTAGTAAATGGAATATATTTTGAATATTTGATCCAATTCTGCTTCAATTATCAATAAATTATTTATAACAATGGCCTTTATTTACCCAATCCAAACACACAAGAGATAATCTTCTGTATGAAGTTTGTATCTGAAGGAATTTTTGTACATAAGGTTAACTGCATAATGTGGGTGTCCATGACAAACATACATGCCCTTTTAGTAACATTTGAATCAATGTAAGGAGACCTGTTATTGATATAATGTTGATTTAAATTTATGGGAAAATTACTCCATTCTGTGTAACAATTTTAATTGCCGGTGATATTAATACATTCAATGTTTTTTCCGAGCTTTTTTTTATATATTATGCATATATATTTTTCTTTACTTTGTAGATGGAGATACCCTATTGATGTGCCTTCTTATTTCCAATTCCTACAAAATAAACATGAAAGAAGGAAACTGGATGACTAAATATAATGCTGTTGCCAACATTTTTCATTCCAAGGAAGTCACAAAGCCATTTGCCCCTACAGATTTAGAAAAATACAAACCAATTCTGAAACTCAATGAATCAGAGATCAGTTTTTCCAATGATTGCTTCAAAGATATCAGTTTCCTAAAGTTATTAAAGAGTCCTAAAATAATTAGAGACAGGATTGGAGTTTATACAGTAAACTTAAATGATATTTTCTTGACTTGGGCAGAAAAAGAAAACATTGCTGAGTTCTGTAGATCATGGAATTATCAGAGAGGGGAGGATGAAGTTTGCTGTTGGTTACTGCCAGAAAAAAATGAAGAGTTTTTAAAGAGACTTGGACAAGATGTTTTCAAGCACCCAACAATGGTGGACCAGTCACTCCATGAAGCTGTATTTAGAAAATGTAGGTCTACATTCAAAGAATTTTCAGAATTCTTTACTTAAAATTAAATGACAAATGTTTGAGGTTTTAGCGGATTTTTGTTTTATTAATGATATTCATTTAGTAATTATTGATTGAGAAAAAGAATGTGAATATATTTCTTTTTAAGTTTGTACATGTACGTAATTTTATTTTGACTATTTTTCTTTAAGTTAGTATTATAATGCCCCAATGTTTTTCTCTTAGTCGGTGTACCTATTCAGATAATAATGAGGGGAGACAAATCTGTAAAAAAATTCATCGCAAATCTGAAGAAAGGAAAGACCATGATGTACCACGCCTCTGGGATGATCATTGGATGTGCAGGTAGTGGAAAAACAACATTACTACAGAGACTGAAGGGCATCGATCTGAAAGAAATAAAGGAAAATACCAACCCAACCAGAGGAGTTGACATTCATGCAGATGTCTTTGAAGTAACAGATAGCATCCATGGTATGCTTCATTCTTTGTTTCCATTGATCCTGTGCTAAATCAAAACGTATATAATAGTCTTGTGCTTGGTATTCACCACGCGTAAATTGTAGTCACTGTTTGAAACATGGTGCATGAGCTAGAGGCGATTGCACTATGTGTCAAACGCCGACTACTGTTTATTCAAAGTGCATGCTAAACAGAACACCTGAACCCAAGGCTCAATTTATCTTTCCTGATCACATTTTGTCTGTCATCCATCTGGCTAGCTGCCTGTGCATCTTATTAAGATATCTCCAAATTATTTGGACTTTTGACTGACAAGCGCTTAAGTCGTAAATAGTTTGATTTTGAAGATATTTAAATGCCCCAAATATGTTACTTTTTCAGTGCAAAAAAGGTCACACAATAATATTTGCAAATTAATTTGCAAGATTATTTCAATGATAAATATTATTAAAACTATTTTACCTTAAATAAGATTAAATCTGTTGCTATGATAACATCTAATAAATTATGATAACAGTTAAAGTAATTAACCAAATACTTAATTGCAAAACGGTTAATTTAATTGTACCTTACATGTAGCTCAGTAAGAAGCACATTGACCCTCTATGTTCTCTGCGATTTGTAATCATCCTTTATGAGTACTTATCCAAATTATACTTATCAAAAACCCTTGAAAATATTCTTCTCAAAAACCCTTGATTAAAGAAATTTCACAAATCTAACAAATCTGGGCATACAGCATAAGGGAAACTGTGTATTTTTCATGATCCCTGCAGACCTAACGCTTGTGAGGTGGAGGTTTGAATCATTAAAAATAAGTGCCATATTTAAAAATCATCTTATTTATTCTTGGGCACGAAGCAGTAATACCAATAGTTTGAAAATTATGAACCCAGGGTCAGATAGTCTGGTGCTAGTGCAGGTCTACTATGTATATAGATAATACAGTAAAACATTAATTATTTCTTTAAAAAATCTTCTTCTCTGCTCTTGGGTATTAAACAAATTGACTCAGTGCATACCAGGTAGTTATGATAAGCAAGGTGCCTCTATCCAAGTTGTGAATTTATGTACCCTGGCTCGGGGGTTCTGAATAAGGCAGGTCTCTATTCATAATATTCCATAAATGCATTATTAACGTCTTCCGTTTCCAACGGAAGACCTTTCTGTTATTCTTAGGTTTCTTTTCCACGGTTTTTTTTCTTTTTTTTTTCTTACCGATTTTGTGCACGCGAGTTCTCGGAAATGGCTCGCTCGATTTTCATGAAACTTTCAGGGATGATGTAACATAAAAAAAATCTAGACATCTATTTTTTAATTTTGATGACGTCACTTCCGGTTCCGCAATTTTTGCATTTTAGTGAATTTTAGAGGGTTAGGTTGTCCGCGAGTTTTCTCGAAAACGGCTTAAGATAGAAACTTGAGATTTTCAGTGATAATAGAGCAATAAATGTAGTTGTGCGGAACGTTTTTCATATTCACCGAAATTGCTGTGTACGTAAGCTCGTTATGGCCAAAAAATAGTCCTATCGCGAATTTCAAAAATTTTGAACCTTTTCAACGATAACTTTTTACTTAGAAATATTTTGTTAAAAGATGTAGAACAAAAGAAGTGTAGAATTAAAAGATGTTTCAAATGATATCTAGAAAATAGGGCTGGCCCCTAAATTTAAGGGCCTGGAGGGGCCAAAAGTTTTTCCTTTATATCTCAAAAAGTATTGAGAATTTGTAATACGTCAAAGAAGCAAAGTTGTTCAAAATGTCAAGTTTAATTTACTGCAGTTGTCAAAATGCGTCCAGCGTCGTCACTTCCGGCCAAACCGGAAGTAGTCAAAAAACGCGTATTTTTGCCGTTCTTGACAAGTTTCTGGGTAACATATGACTCTGGGAGCTTAAAAATTTATTTTCTGTCCGTCCTCCTTACTTTCGGTCAAACCGGAAGTAGTAGAATTTAGCTTATTTTTGCATTAATTAACTTAGCTTTAGAGGATTCAAAGCATTTTTTGGTGTTAATTCTCATTTTACTTAAAAATGAAAGCTACTTCCGGTCTAGCAGGATGGAAGACCTACTCGTTGCTTTGCAACGAGCTTTGCTCTAGGTTCTTTTATATTTGGTGTTTCTCTAAGAAATAAGCATTTTTTTGTAAAGGTTACACTAGTTAATTAATAAAACGATAATTGGACATTTGATTTTTGCCATACACCTGACTGAGATCGATTTTTCCATTCCAAATCCCTCGGTAGTATTTGGAAATTAGGTTCAATTATAAAAAATTGGTTCATTCTAGAGTAATAAAAGAAATCAAGATAACAAACAGAACAGTATTCAATATGAGTGAAAAATTCTCAAGAGGGACGTTTAACAATATACAATCAATCAATCAATCAATATCAAAATCATCAAACAATTTAAAATAGGGGCAAAGTTCTTGAAATCTTTCGGTCCTGTCGGCAAGACCAATAAAAACAACCAAGGACCTATAACTTTACGTTCGGTGTCAGTCCAAATGACCGGTAGATGTTGAGAAAGAAACCTGTGAAAATCCGACTAAATTTCGTGCAAATTCCCTATAATCAACCGATCATAATCTGTTAAACGCTTTTCAGTATCTTGTAATGGCTTCTTTGATGAACACAAGTACCAATCTATGATTGATTAATTGTTTAAACAAGGTTTTTGACGGCGATAAGGTATTATCGAGGTGAGAAAATCGAACTAGATTAAAAACTTATGAAGAAGATCGGCTCCCCACGAGAATTAAAAAAAAATGTTATACGATCAAAATGGCATGAAGTATGCAGTTTGAATTGAAGCAGGGTGCAAAATGTATTGAGAATAAAATTCAATTACAGTTTTTATCTTTCTATTTAATTTTTTTGTTGGACTGATAGAAATTTATCTGGACTGACAAACTTCCCTTGCAGCGGAAAAAAAAGATTTTAGGAACTCTGTAGGAGCAGAGCAAACACGGACCAGTCACCTCCGAAACATTAGATGTGGGATCAGGTGCCATGGAGGAGTGAGCATTCCCTGCTGACCGAACACACCCACCCATGTGCTCCTTGTTGTGATCTGGAAATAACGGAAAAAAAATCCGTTGTCAATTCAGTTTATAAATAATGGACTAACAATTAGGCTGAAAAACGTCAGTCAGCATTTAACTCAATGATACATTAACTATTTCCCTACACTGCACATACTATTTTGCTTGATTCAATGAACTGATCTTTGATTATGGAATTCACATAACACGTATCATGAAATGTTGGCCGCAAAAAGGCATATGACTGGAGATGGGGAGTGTGGGGGGATTTTAAGTTTCTTTATACAAATGAAAAATTTTATACAATACTTTTTTATATTAATGAATTTTATGTTTGTTATCCTTAAAAAACACAACTCGAAAAAAGGTGTATGTCATTTTGGATATTACTATCTATGATGTAAGTACCAATGTCCACTCTTAGCATTCCCTACACTTGCAATTGACTGCTTTATTGTCATTTATATCGGCATGGAATGGCGACTCATGTCAGTTAAGAAATAAACAACAATGTTAAAAAGTTCTCTGGGAAATGAACGTTTAGTTGGTCACGTGATCAAATCCTGTGAAACCCGAAGGGCTTCTCAGTAGATTTGATCACGTACCAACTAAAAGTTCATTTCCCAGTGAACTTTTTTACATTGTTGTTTATTACTTATATTTACATTTGAAACGAATACATTTCGAGTTAAATTGTATTTATTACACGAACAGGCCAACGTATTTGCTTTGTATTGACGCGCAATGACCTAGAAGTTGTTTGGTAAAAATTTCACATCGCTCTGTAATCCGGTCGCGCTATGACTTCTGACCCCAAAATTTGAATGTATAATGACCATAGTTTGGACCTAAAAATGAGTGGTCCGACATTTTTAATCATGGTAGAATTTTGATTCAGAAGATGTTATCAAATAAAATTGCTCAACCTAAGGAATTAACAAAATTTTTATTATTGTCCAATTACATTGAAGTCTAGGGGAAGAACATGTTTTATAAGATATTGTAAAAAAGTAATGTGATATTAAACAAATTAATCTCTGTGTGAGAATATGCATAAACTCCCTCTTTAGTACACTTTGAAAAAAATAGATAATTTACCGCAGAAATTTTGAGAAATAAAAATTTGTCTTCTTTTCATCAAGGGCAGATAACTCCTCAAAAACTTTTAATGTGCAAAATGACCGTCTCCTTACATGTTATCAACCTTGTGAATTTGGTTCATTTCACTTTTATTGTTATCTAGCAATGTGTTTTGAATAGTTAAAAAATTATTTAAATTCGTTCAAAATCCCTTCATTATTCATTTAATACCGGGACCTTAACTATAAAATTGTGGACTGGGGATGAATCAATTAAAAATTGATTTAAACTTAAATCACAAAATAGTATGCAAATCGTTAGCTTAATCTTGCATTTTTAGCTCTTCTTAGCCAAAGGCTCAAAGAGCTAATGCAATGGCCATTTGTGCGGTGTGCTGTGTGCATAACTTTTTAGAATATGGGCCATAACTGAAGAACCCCTTGGCCAATCAGTGTCAAATTTGTCACAGGGTATCCTTGGCCCAAGGGCTACCCTTTATATGCTAAAATAAGGATTGTGACCCTTAAACAAGGGGAGATAATAAGGAAAACAAAACCAAAAGTACTGGTTGCTAAAAAATCTTCTCCAGAACCACCTGGCAAATTTTCACCAAACTTACATACAAGGATCAGGATATGTTGAAGATTAAAAATTGTTGAAGGCATGACCCTTGGGCAAAGGGCGTGGTCTCAAGGTCACTTCAAAGTTGACCTAAATTTACAAATAATAAAAACGTTTATATTTTGCTTACTATTACGACTAGGATTATCAAATCTTATAAGTTGATGCATCTCAGGACTTCACATCATGTTAACTCAAAAGTAGGTCACGGTGACCTACTTTTAAAATTTTATGGGCATTTGTTTTCAAATTGATTTGAAGGCATATTTTGGGCACTTTTAAGGCCTATGATCATCAAACTTTGTCAGTTTATGCATCTTGGGTCCTTGAAGAACATCAGCTTAAAAGAAGGTCACCGTGACCTACTTTTTGAACTTTATGTCTTATTCTTTTTAAAACATTTTATCCTATTATTTCAGACATTAGGAGGTTTAGCATCATCAAATCTTGTAAATTGATGCATCTTGGAACCTTAAAACATATTTATGAAAAGTAGGTCACTGTGACCTACTTTTTGAATTTTGCAGGCAATTGTTTTCGATTTCTTTAAAAGGCATATTTTGATTACCTTGAGACCAAGGATCATCAATCTTGTTCAACAGATGCATCTTGTGACTTTGAAAAATGTCGACCAAAATATAGGTCAGGATGACCTTGTTTCAACATTTTATGGCTATATGTTAGTATCTTAGGTATTTATTGGCTTAGAATCATCAACTTTGTGAGTTGATGCGCCTTGGGTTTTCAGAGAGTAACAAACAAAAAGTAGGTCACAGTGACCTACTTTTGAAATTTCATGGCTTTATTTAAGTATCTACAGTACTTATTGGCTTAGAATCACCAAACTTTGGAAGTTGATGCATCTTGGGTTTTTGGAGAATGATGTCCAAAAAGTAGGTCACGGTGACCTACTTTTAAATATCTCAAATACTTATTGCCTTACAATCTTCAATCTTTGTTTATTAATGCATCTTGAGTCCTCGGAAAACTTCGATCTTAATATAGGTCACTGTGATGTACTTATGGTTTTTTATAGCTTTATTATTAAAAATATTTTCAGTCCTAATTGGCGAAGAATCATCAAACTTTGTCAGCTGATGCAACTTGGGTCTTTGGATACTTAAGATAAGAGGCTTCAAATAGAAGTGATAGATTGTATAATTTATCAGAAGAGCGATTCAAGGCCCTTGGGCCTCTTGTTATTTGTAACATTTTGTTTGGGTTTTTTTTTTTGCATTTCTGCCTTTACTTTTTGGCTAGATATGGGGTATCCATATGTAGCCAAAAGTGAAGTTGTAAATCAAGGTGTATTTAATGTTTTTTGCAGTTAATTTTTCAAGTCAACAAAAACACTTTAAACTACAGCTTGATAAAAAAGATATGAAGCAGAGTGTTCCTGAATCTCATTCAGTAAATGCAGCCGATGATGGGGAAAGGATGGAACCAGTTGATGAAGCGGCCAATACGACTGAAGCATCAAACACTGGACAGATATCACATGATGACACCAACATTAGCATGACTCAAACTGCCTCATCTAATGAGCCACGCGGGGCCACGTCATCAGAAAATGTAGCAGAAGTTGTGAAGGAAAGCAAAGATATTCCTCATAGTTCAGAAATTTCTGGAAATTTGCAGATTGGTGCAGAAGACATTTCAGATGATCCTGAGAAAAAAATTACCATGACTGACTTTGCAGGGCAGTGTTCATATTATGCCTCACACCAGATTTTTCTGAGTCCGCGGGCGTTCTTCATTCTGGTGCTGAATATGGAGAAGAAGTTTGATTATAAGGTTGGAGAAGACGTGTGCTGTCAGAAAGGCTCCATTTATGGGGAATGGACAAACAGAGGTTGTATACAATGAAATGACATTTATAAGCAATCTATCTATTTTAGCTCATCGAAGCTTAAAGCTCAAAATATATTTTCTGATCACATTGCGTCTCGTATCCCTCTGTATGACTATTTGAGAAAAAAAAATTCTTAAAAAATATTATTTTCAACTTGAAGTTTTCTCCAGAGCAACTGATACTTTTTCAACCAAACATGCCACAAATCATCTTTTGGTGAATGTACCCGGTAATTCAGGTTCATTCAATTGAAATTTCACAGACCATTTTAATTCGAGATAATCAAGAATAAGATCCAATTTGTTGGCATCTGGATTCACATTTGTTCAAATCATGAACCTAGGTGGGCCATACTGAGTAATCACTACTCAAATTGTTACAAAGAACTATTAGAGGAATTTATCTAAATATTCTTTTCAAGCATAATTATATATAATATAATGCAGATTCAAGTTTATTCATATCATGACCCAAGAAGGCATGGTTGGACAACAAAATGTGATCAAGCTTAAAAGAACAAAAAGGGAAAACTAAAATATTTCATTTCTTCTTCTCAGGAGCTACATGTAGTTAAACTGATATAGAAGCAATCTAACGTATTGTACATATATTAAAGTTTATGAAACGTAGGAGTAAGGGGGGTCATAATGGGAAGTCAAATCTTTACAAAGATATATGGGAAAATATCATAAAGATGTTCCTCTATATAATAGCAAATGCCTAATTGATCATATTGATGTAGAAAATAGTTTCAAGTTTTTCCAAATCAGGAAATTTGCAAGTAAGATGGGACCACAGGGGGATCAAAGATTTATATATAGGGATATATAGAATATATATATAGGAAATGAAATTTGGAAATTACGAAGAGTATTTCAGCTCAAAATCAATTTAAACATAATAAATGGGCTGCAGAGCAAAGATGGACCTCACCAAACATAAGAGGTGGGATCAAGTGCCATAAAACAGTAAGCAAAAAAGTCTTTGAAAATTTTGTTAGGAACAAGAAGGTAAAGATTATTCATATTGTTATGGAAGTATCTTTAGGTAGTGTAGATTCAAATATGATAAAATCTTAACACCTAGGGATAAGGTTTAGTCAAAACAGGAATAGGATTGAATCATGACACCTGGGGATAAGGTTGGGTCACAGTAGGAAAAGGATCAAATCTTGTCACCAGGGGACAAGGTTGGGTCACAGTAGGAAAAGGATCAAATCTTGATAATTGGGGATAAGGTTGGGTCACAGTAGGAATAGGATCAAATCATGACACCTGGGGATAAGGTTGGGTCACAACAGGAATAGGATCAAATCATGACACCTGGGGATAAGGTTGGGTCACAACAGGAATAGGATCAAATCTTGACACCTGGGGATAAGGTTGGGTCACAGTAGGAAAAGGATCGAATCTTGACACCTGGGGATAAGGTTGGGTCACAGTAGAAATAGGATCAAATCAAGACAACTAGGGATAAGGTTGGGTCACAACAGGAATATGATAAAATCTTGACACTTTGGGATGAGGTTGGGTCACAACAGGAATATGGTCAAACCATGACACCTGGGGATAAGGTTGGGCCACAGTAGGAAAAGGATCGAATCTTGACACCTGGGGATAAGGTTGGGTCACAACAAGAATAGGATCAAATCTTGACACCAGGGAATAAGGTTGGGTCAAAACAGAAAAAAGATCTAATCTTGACACCTGGAGATAAGGTTGGGTCACAACAGGAAAAGGATCGAATCTTGACACCAGGGGATAAGGTTGGGTCACAGTAGGAATAGGATCAAATCATGACACCTGGGGATAAGGTTGGGTCACAGTAGGAAAAGGATCGAATCATGACACCTGGGAATAAGGTTAGGTCACAGTAGGAAAAGGATCAAATCAGGACACCTGGGGATAAGGTTGGGTCACAGTAGAAATAGGATCAAATCAGGACATCTGGGAATATGGTTTAGTCACAGTAGGAAAAAGGATCAAATGATAAAGACTGATGATAAGGTTGGGTCACAACAGGGAACCAAAGTCATCCATGGAAAAATTAATGAAGAAAAATCTGGTTAAGACATTAGGAGCATATTGAGTATTGTGGTTCACGAGCCTTTATATAATCTTTATTCTTTTTTTCAGAACGAAATATCTTGTCTACTCTAAATTGAGTTTTTTTGTATTTCTTTTTCAGATTATCTAGAATTTTGGATGAAGTCAGTTCATCAATACAGCAGTGATAAAGCCCCGGTTATCCTGGTTGGTACCCACAGTGAAGAGAAAACAGAAAAGGTACTCATACATATTTTCCTTAATGAAAGATATATTTCTATGCTTAAAGTATAGTGACACGCAAAAGAAACCCAACACCCTACTTTAGGGGGGAAATAAATATGTAAAGTGGAGAATTTTGTGTCTTAAAAATATGAATATCTTCAATTTGGTAAACATTGGTAATTTAACGGTTGAACGATTTCCATATCATAACTGGAAGTCAGGTTTCAGTCTGTTTAACAGAAATCAAAAATTGCATGTTTAACAAAACATTTGGAAGTATTATGGACTCTAAAGGGTTTTTACTGTTCAAAATAAGTAATGCAGCAATATTTCAAAATATAAACTCTCCTTTCGTCTCCCGTAACGATGCAAAGGCTGCTTGAAAATGGCTTTTGAACGTATTTCTGTTGCTCTTGCTGGAAAATTTTAATGCAAAGGTGATGGAGAGTTGCTGATGCGAAATTTCACTACATTACGCCTCAACAGGGTATAACGTATCAAATGCATTAAGGACAGTCCTTGTACCGAAAGTACAAGAGTGGCTACAGTGCTCTAAGTTAGAGAAAATTTGACCTAACCATCTAAAAAACGGGCATTTAAAATGTCAAAGAATAATTCCTTCG
>NW_026934348.1:0-60478 GCF_032062105.1 Saccostrea cuccullata
TTCAGCAAGGTTTCCATATAGTTTCAGTTTTGCGGAAACTGGACTTTTCACCCAGTGCATAATCTCTGCTTTAAAGCACAAAACAAAGTCATGAGTTGGAAAGTTGTTGTATGATACTCAGATGACCTAAAAAGCCCCCGAACCTCTTTTTTTTATTGTTTTAATTTCTTCAACAAGATATGTCATTTTTTTGTAGATAATAAAAATGTTGACAACAAAATAAGATTCGGCAGAAAGTAACCATTAGCGATGGCATCCAGTGTTCTGTCAGGTGATCAGCTAAACTTCACTCGTATAGTAATAGCATGTGTGGACGAGATAAAGGTAGTGTTGGCTGACATACTTTCGTGTGAAATTAAACCCGGGGATTTGCCGAAAGCCATTCGATCCTGCTCAAATTTGATAACCGGAATGTTCAAACTGAGAACAGAGCAAATGAATATTTGTTGTCCGTCTCCTTCAGGTGCACCAGACTATTACAAATTTGATGTTACTTTATTGTATGCACTCATAAGAAACTTATGCCCACAACTGAAACCAACTCAAGGCTGGGGTAAAGCTCCTTCCATAAAAGATATGCAGATCGGGGATGACATTGAGCGCCTTAGAGAAATTAGGAATACCATGCATGCACATGTTAACTCCTCAAAAGTAGATGATGCAACATTTTCTTCACATTGGCAAAGTCTCGAAAACATCTTTTGTAGAATACAAACGTCTCCTACGTTAAAGCACCTTTCAGTTGATTATGGGTCAAGACTGACAAAGCTAAAAAATGGTTCTTTTTTTTCGGAGGATATGGAAAAATACAAAATTTTATTGGAAGCAATGTTGCATATCTACAGGGATAACACCAATATAGGTAAGTTTGATACAAATCATATATAATTATGAATATAATCCTACTTATTCCAGTATCTTCCTAATAGCTACTTGATTTATTCTTAAGATTTGCCTCGCATCACAATCCGTGGAAATGCTAATGTTGTTTGTGGCAACAATACCTCCTTTGAAGCCGAATTGGACATGTGCTCATCATCAAATAACTGGCCAGTCACGTGGGAAAAAATCATAGGCAATAAAACAGAACAAATCAACATTAATGGAGATAAGTATAAAGGGAGTTCCACCATGCGTTTGATAATACCTCGTGTGTTGAAGGAAGACCAGGGTGAATACAGAGCTTTTGTAGACCGGGAGAATAATGGAACACACATAAAAATACCAAGCAATTCCATACTTTTGACAGTTTTAGGAGGTTTGTTTTTTTTTTCAATGATCAAATTAATCTTTAAGTTCCTAATTAGGGCCCGGCAAGGATTTGCCGGTGCACTAAAGTAATCACTTTGTCTGTCTATCTAGCTGTCCGTCTAGTTGTCTGTCCGTCTGTCATTCCTCCGTTCACAATTTTTCTGTTTTTTTAAATAACTTTTTTATTGGTTGACCAATTAAGTTAAAATTAGGTGTGTTTGTTTGATAGGCCGTAAGACAAACTGTTACATTTCACGAAGTATACCTGTGAAATTTGGGTTAACTCTTGTTTACAAGTTCGGAATAAATTGCTCTCGAACCCAAGGTTTATAAATTACTTAAATACTTTTCAATGAACAGTTAACAAAAGAAATAAACAATACTGTGAGTAATTGATTTCTTTGGACGTTATTTATTTAACTTGTGTAATTTAATGGCAATGTGATATATTTTGGATGTTTTATATGAATACAACGTTATTAAATTTGATGGTAAAACCCTGCTAACATTTATTGTATTGATTGTGACGTAATATAAGTATCTTTGTACATATTTACGAAAGTTCTTAGACGTAGACGTAAATTCAGACGTCGCGTGGATTTACATCAAAAACCGTATTTACAAAAAAATCGTAGACGTTAAATAACACAAGTACGTCACAATTAAACGTAAATCTACATCTACTGTGTCCCTACACGTATCTTTATTTACGATCGAGAGAATGAGAGCACTATTACTAGCAATAGTGAGAAATCGTAGTTTACAACGACAGCGGGTGTTCTGGGACCAAACAAATCCCTTATTAAAGCGACTTCGAACTGATACAAAGGTATCGTATTCCTCAAGCTACCATCGTTGAGTTTTGTACACATGGTTCAACAGTCCTAGTCCAGTTTCCCCCCTCTTCCGTTTTGGCAGACGACAGGAATAAATATTGGGGCAATGTAAAGTGAAACTACCGAAAGCGCATGCGTATGTACAATTGTACATTTAAGAATTCGTAACTTACGTCAACGTCTACGAGCGGCTTTCTAAATACCAAAATACGAATTCGTGTCTTCAATATTACGTCAGTCGTACCATCTACGTTTACGTCTATGTCTAATAACTTTCGTAAATATGCGAACTGATTGTCTCATGTTATCATAACAACTTTTGTCCATATAAACCAGCTGTTTTGGGTTCTAACTTCAGTCGGCTATAGGGAGCGACTGGGAACACACAGCCTATCCTGGTAAGGGTAAAGTGACTCTGTATACTTCGGTTATAAGACAGTGGTATGTGTATCGTACCAAGTCTATATATATACAAAGCCATTAAGGGAACAAAGTTAGTAGGAACGTTCTGGATTGACCATCAGTTGGTCACCTTTTTGTTAACCAAAAAAACGTTGTACCAACCAAGATACAGTGTACTATTTTGTGTGTTTACAAGTGAACCATTTTATAGTCACAATAAATGTTGTAAACTTGAAACAAGAAAACCAAAGTGACCAAAAATTGGTAATTAGCCATTACATAAACTGTGACCAACGGAACCATCAAATCACGACCAAGTGACCAGAAAATCAATAGCGGCCCACGAGTTTATTATTACTTGATACCTTCGGTTTCCTTACACTATTTTGATGCTATGTTAGTTTCTCTATGTCCTCCTGTTTGGAGCTGGGGTGGTGGGAAGATTCTTAGACTTACTAGAAGAATAAATTCGCAAAGACAGATAACTGCTGAAAATCTTACCATTGTAAACTGTTAAAGCTTCAATGAGTCCCTTATGATTAATAAACTTTCCTCTTGAAGAAATCCCAAATCATTATCTTTATCTGTCACATGGAGATAAATTATCACCTCTGTCTGCAAATGTAGATTGTTTTGAAATCACTTTGGAATGTGTTATGGGTCAGAATAACCCTAAAAGCCAGCAAAGATCAATCACACAGTTTAAACTTAACAATAATTTATTTACAGTAATACAAAAATAATTAAGTACAAACTTAGCAAAAATCTAGAAATACATACATCAGAGTGTCCGTTGCTGCACACAATGTCCCAGTGAAATTATATTCCAGTAATACCTCAATGATGCTTATACGACAGGAATATCTATGCATCGAATTGACAGGATATTTATACAGTTATATAAATCTAGAATATTCTAGAAGTTGTAAGTACATGATATTACTGGAAAGTTCTGGACATAAACAAAGTTCAAAAATGTTCTAGAAAAAATGACCGAACATGTTGACCACTCTGGAATGTTCAAGAAACTTAATGTTACTAATAATATACATAATGAAATAATACAAATACAACACACCTCACAACACCTCCCCCCTTAAAAAGTTTGAATGTCAATGAGATTAAAACATAGGTACATTAATACAAAATCTAGTATGTTTACGATACTCTTGACAAGGCATCTGCTATAACATTGTCTTTGCCTTTGATATGTTTAATTGTTATGTTGTATTCTTGTAACAACAAACTCCATCTAGTCAGTCTTTGATTCTTGTTTGACGAAAATGTCAGGGGTTTGTGATCAGTATATACAAGAATTGGATGCAAAGTAACATTCAAATAAACATCAAAATGCTGTAAAGCTAACAACAAAGCAAGGCATTCCTTTTCAATGGTGGAATAATTTTGTTGACATTTTGTAAGTTTCTTTGAAAAATAAGAAACAACTCTATCTACATTATCACTATGTTCTTGAAACAAAGCTGCCCCGATTCCAACATTACTAGCATCAACAATAAGCTTGAACTGCTTAAAAAAATCTGGAGTTGATAGAACTGGATTGCTCATTAGGACATATTTAATTTTATGAAATGATTTTTCATAGTCCTTTGTCCATTCAAAGTTAACCCTCTTTTGTAAAATGTTTGTAAGTAGACTAACTACTGAGGAAAAATTTGGACAAAATTATCTATAAAACCCAGCCATGCCCAAAAACCTCATTAACTCTTTCTTGTTTGTAGGAATCGGGAACTTTGCAATAGCTTCCACTTTAGCCATAATTGGTGTAACTTAACCTTGACCTACTTTATGACCTAAATACTCTACATAAGCATGACAAAATTCGCTCTTCTCAAGGTTCACAGTTAAGTTTGATTTAGCAAAATGTCAAATAGAGCACGCATGATTCGGAGATGTTCGTCCCATGTGTCGCTGTATATGACGACATCATCAATGTAGGCCTCGCATCCCTCGAGGTCTTGAAGGAGGGAGTGAATCATTCTTTGGAATGTAGCCGGTGCGTTTTTCATGCCAAAAGGCATTACTTTATACTGGTAAAGTCCATCTGGTGTAGCAAAAGCAGATATTTCTTTTGCTCTTTCTGTTAACGGCACTTGCCAGTAGCCTTTCAACAGGTCAAATTTACTGACAAATTTGGAGTTTCCAATGCTGTCACTACAGTCATCAATTCTAGGTATTGGATATGAATCAGTTTTGGTAACATAATTCACCTTTCTAAAGTCTGTACATAATCGGTAGGAACCGTCCTGTTTTGGTACGAGAATACACGGTGAGCTCCAATTACTTTTACTAGGTTCAACAATGTAATTGTCCAACATATACTGCACTTCCCTTCTTAGGTACTGCAATTTTATTGGATTGAGACGGTACGGATGTTGTTTGATAGGCAGAGCGTCGCCAACTATAACATCATGACAAGCTGCATTAGTTTTCTTTGGAACATCCGAGAAGATTTGATGGTACTCATTCATCAAGTTTTTAACTTGTTCTTTTTGGTGAATGTTCAAATGTCCAAGTTTGGCATCAAAATCCGCGAAAACTTTTGAGTTTTTCAAGCAGACACTCTGATTACAATCTTTCTCATTCATTTCTACAATTGTATCACTTTCAATACAATTTTGAACAGTCTTAGCATTGGCTAAAGTGGAAACTGGTTTTACAGAATTTCGGTCACACCTTTCAAAATACTCTTTTAACATGTTAATGTGACAAACCCGTTTGTCTTTACGTCGACCTGGTGTCTTAACTACATAGTTTACATCACTGATCTTGCTTTCAATTTCATAAGGGCCATAAAATTTGGCCTGTAAAGGATGACCAGGAATAGGTAAAAATACAAGAACCTTATCACCTGGCTTAAACTCCCTATTTCTGGCATCTTTGTCATACCACATTTTCATTTTCATCTGAGAACTCTTCAAATTTTCTTGTGCTAATTTACAAGCATTGTAAAGTTTTTCTTTGAAATCAGATACATAATCAAAAAGATTACGATCACCAGTCTCAGTCAGCCACTTTTCCTTCAACAATTTCAAAGGACCTCTAACTGTATGACCAAACACCAATTCAAAAGGACTGAACCCAAGAGACTCCTGGACTGCTTCTCGTGCAGCAAATAGTACAAGATGAACCCCTTCATCCCAGTCTTTTTCATACTGGTAACAATAGGTCTTCATCATTGTTTTTAGGGTTTGATGAAAACGTTCTAGCGCTCCCTGGGACTCGGGATGATAAGCAGTTGATCTATACTGCCTAATACCCAACTCATGCATGACTTGCTGGAACAACCCCGACATAAAATTTGAGCCTTGGGTTCTCCTACAAAACTGAAGAACTTGGTTAGGGCCTTAACTATGCTCTTTGCCTTTATATTCCTTAGAGGTATGGCTTCAGGAAATCGAGTGGATGTAAACATAATGGTAAGTAAATACTGGTTTCCAGACCTAGTCCTAGGCAAAGGTCCTACACAATCCACCGACACTCGACTAAACGGTTCTTCAAAAGCTGGAATGGAGAGGAGCAGATGGTATCTTCTGATTTGGTTTACCCACCATCTGACAGACATAGCATGACTTGCAAAACTTCGAAACATCCTTTCTTAGCTTAGGCCAATAAAAATGACTCAAAATCCTATTATAAGTCTTATTGATACCTAAATGACCAGCCATAGGTGTATCGTGAGCTAAACTCATGACATCTCGACGATAAGCAGATGGGACCACTATCTGGTGAACAACACGCCACACTTCATCTGGAGAAGCGTCAGGTGGTCGCCATTTTCGCATAAGGATGCCATCTTTCATATAGAAGCATTCTCCAACTTAAGTAGCCTCTTCTGGTGGAAGTGCCCTCTTACTAAGTTGAATGATATCTGGGTCTTTATGTTGTTCAGAGAGTAAATGTTCTCGGCTGAGGATGTCCTTACCTTGGCTAACTAGTGGATGCAACTCATCATCCTCACCACCAAATTTTGGTAAAAGTTCTTTCTTCTCTTGCTTCTTCATGTTGTGTGGTTCCATGCTTGTTTGAGTGCCATCAAGGTCAGATAAGAAAGTGTTATTCAAATCAATATCAACAGAGGAATCTGTCTCGTCAAAGGCTGGAGTATGGTCTGCCTCCATTTCTCGTCTTCTGGTCATCGCTCTATTAACAGCACAGGCTGGATAAATGTCATCATCTTCATCATCGCACATAACATCTGGAGTGATTTTCTCACAAACTATAGGATCTGGTACAACTTTTCCACTAGCTAAATCGTTGCCTAGCAACAAAGAAATGCCTGGAACGGGAAGAGTAGGTCGAACACCTACGATAACAGGTCCAGTAACTAAATCTGACTTCAAACTAATTCTATGCAGGGGAACATCAATGACGCCTAGCTCCACACCCTGTAATAAAACTGACCCACCAGTAGAAGTCTGCTCAGACAAAGGAAGCACGCCCTCTAACAATAACGTCTGTGCAGCACCAGTATCTCTCAAAATCTGGACAGGTTTTATTTCGCTAGAGTCACCGAGTGAAACAAATCCCTGAGACATAAAGGGCTTATAATCCTCCATAGAATCAATAGAACTGGACTGTGAACCCTGGACATCAGGAGTGTCAGAACGAATCGAAACTAAGGTTTCTCTATTACCCCTAACTGCCGCACAAGCATGTAGTTGAGTTTTATCAAAGTCAAATTTTCTCTTAAGTTTAAAGCATTCACTGATCAGATGACCCTTTTTCTTACAATAACTACAAGTAGGAAGCGACCCAATTCCAGAAGATCCTTCAACACGTCCTGGACCCGACTTAAAACCACCTTGTGATGGAGACTGGAGACTTGTGGAAGACTGAGACCCTGAACCACTCTTTTTATATGTGTCTGAATTGGTAGAATTACTGCTAGTCTGAGATCTTGATACAAAATTCTTTTTATGAGACAGAGCATAAGTATCAGATATGACTGCTGCCTCTTCAAGAGTTTTCACATTCTTATCTTCTAAATGTGTTTTCAAATCTTGAGAAGCACATTCCTTAAACTCTTCTACCAGGATGACTTGGCGCAAATTAGCAAAGGTTTTATCAAGTTTCTTAGATCTAAACCAGTGATCAAATAAATCTTCTTTCTCTCGTGAAAATTCAACAAATGTTTGGTTATCAAACTTCCTATACTTTCTGAATTTTTGTCTATATGCTTCAGGTACTAATTCATATGCTTTTAATATTGCTGCTTTGACCTTCTCATAGTCTAAACTTTCAGCTACCCCTAGTGCAGAGTATACCTCAGCTGCTTTGCCAACCAGTACACTTTGTAACATTGTTGACCAAACGTGTTGTGGCCATTTAAGATTCTCTGCGACTTTCTCGAATTTGGGAAAATATTTGTCTACAGATTTTTCTTGACATTTTGGAACTAATCTAATATTTTTTGCTGCGTCAAATTCATTCTTGACAAATGACGGTTCTGGTTGGTTTTGTAATTTTAATTTCTTGAATTCAAAGTTCATTTCACGCTCTCTTTCTCGCTCTTCTCTTTCTGCTGCTAATTTGTCTAATTCAAATTTCCGTTCATGCTCTCGTTCTTCTCTTTCACTTTCTAATATTTCTCGTTCAAATCGCAATTTCTCTAACTCTACCTGATACTGAAACTCTGACATTTTATAAGGTTCTAGCTCTGATTTAACTGTATATTCTGGAAGATCGTATTTTCCAAAGATGTTTTCTTCGACTAATTTGTTTGCAACCTTTATTCTAATATCTTGCTTTTTCTGAGAAGACTTAACATCTAACCCTAGGTGCAAACCTAACGCGATCAAGTCATCCTTTTTTAACGTATCAAAAACCTGAACACTTGGTGAACTAAGAAAGTCTGTGACTGAAAACACCATGTTGATATCTGCTGGCTTATAATTGAATTTAACAAATTTATGAACAAAACTATGACAATAAACTGCAAAAGTGAAAGAAATTCTTTATCCCAGACGAGCCCCCAATTCTGTTATGGGTCAGAATAACCTTAAATGCCAGCAAAGATCAATCACACAGTTTAAACTTAACAATAATTTATTTACAGTAATATACAAATCATTAAGTACAAACTTAGCAAAAATCTAAAAATACATACTTCAGAGTGTCCGTTGCTTCACACAATGTCCCAGTGAAATTATATCCCAGTAATACCCCAAAGATGCTTATACGACAAGAGTATCTATGCATCGAATTGACAGGATATTTATACAGTTATATAAATCTAGAATATTCTAGAAGTTGTAAGTAAATAATATTACTGGAAAGTTCTGGACATACACAAAGTTCAAGAATGTTCTAGAAAAAATGACCGAACATGTTGACCACTCTGGAATGTTCAAGAAACTTAATGTTACTAATAATATACATAATGAAATAATACAAATACAACACACCTCACAATAAATGCTATGAACACTCTGAAAAGTGGATTTAAAAACATTTAAATATATGTTTATACTTTTTTGATAAAGAAGAAGAATGTATAATAAAGGCATAGTAATAAAATAAGTTTTGTGAATTATACATAATCTCATTTGCAATTCAGTTTTGTTTTATAAAGTCTTTTTAAGTAGTCCTCTTTGGTAACACGGGCGATTTCATCCGATGTCCACATTTTGTAGAACAGGAATTTCCCTTCACCACACTCGGCGAAATGTTCTGAACAAGGAGTGCATCTGACAGTTTCGTCCTATAACTGTCAAAATATATATCATATATTATTTTTACTATCTTATTTTTTGGCTATATATGTAAATACCTGATTATTGATTTTAAACAGGTAGTTGGATAATAACCTAATATTAATGATGATATAAGTCATGATGACATGGATATTGCTAATCATTTTAATAACTTTTTTACTACAGTTGCATCAAAATTGGTGGAAGCTCTACCCACTGCAAAGGGCACATACAATGTTTTGTCAAATCATTTTAGAGGTTTTTATTCAAACAGAAATTTCCACAACAATTCTCTTATTTTAAGTCCTGTGTCGGAGACTTTTGTGTATGAAGAACTATGTGGTCTTAGTACAACAAAAAGTACTGGTCTTGATAAGGTATCAGCAAATTTTTTAAAAATAGGTGCAAGGGTTCTTAAATCACCTATAACTTCAATCATTAATCAATCAATAAGTTCTGTATGTGTACCAGAGAGTATGAAACAGGCTAGGGTCAAGCCTTTATTTAAAAATGGTAGCCCACTCCAAGTAGGAATTACAGGCCAGTGAGTATTTTAAGCGTAGTATCAAAGATTTTGGAGAAAAGTGTCTATTGTCAACTTAAGGAATTTTTACATAACAATAACATGTCGTAAGAGTTTCAATCTGGGTTTCGGAGTAAATATTCTACTGATACATGCCTTATACATTTGTTGGACCATATTAGGGACAATAACTCTAAGGGATTATTTACAGGAATGATAATGTTAGACCTACAAAAAACATTTGATACAGTGGACCATGAAATATTATGTAACAAGTTAGACATTATGGGAATTGATAATCTATGGTTTAAGTCATATCTAACTGGCAGGTCTCAGGTGGTGGGTTGCGGAGGTGTTGTATCTAAGTCAAAGAAAATTACTTGTGGGGTTCCCCAAGGGAGCATTTTAGGCCCTTTATTGTTTTTATGCTATGTTAATGATATGTCCATCAGTATAGATACAGATTGCAAACTCATTATTTATGATGATGATAGCGCTTTTTTATACTCACATAGAGACCCTAATGTTATCTCTAACAAACTTGGGAAGGTGCCAGAGAAGTGTTCCGAGTGGCTAATAGATAATAAGTTATCTCTCCATCTTGGAAAAACAGAGTCTATCCTTTTTGGCCCAAGTCGCAAATTAAAAAATGAAGATCAATTTGAGTTTAAATGTCACGATCATATTATCAAATCCAGTGACTCTGTTAAGTATCTAGGAATCACAATTGATAAATTTCTAAAATGTAACCTAATAGTAGATGAGATCGTGGCCAAGGTCAATTCTAGACTGAAGTTCTTATACAGGAATGGAAAATGGTTAAATAAAAGATCCAGATTAACATTAGCATCTTCACTAATTCAGTGCTATTTTGATTACTGTTCATCAGTATTGTACGAAAGTCTGTCCAAATCTTTGAAAAATAAGTTACAAGTTCTTCAAAACAAAACAGTAAGATTTTATTTTATATCTGAATCCTAGAGCCAGGATCAATTGCGATATTTTAGATTCAATAAATACACTACGTGTATCTGATCGTGTTGAGACTAAATCATGTTTTTAACATCAATCATAGCCTAGAACCAAATTATCTAAATGAGAATTTTAATAGGAATAATAATGCTACTAGGGGAGCGTCCAATTTTAATTATCATGTACCCAGGGTTGGAGCGTACAATGATTCAAATTTTTATTATCAAGTCATTTTAAACTGGAATTCTCTTCCAGTGGAAGTAAAAAAAAAAGCCAATAGAGCTAGTTTTAAATCTGCTGTCAAGTTGCATCTTACACAAGAAGCTCAAAGGAGTGAAGAAAGTATTTATATATGATACAGTAAAACTCGTTTAGTACGAACACGGATATAGCAAATTTACGGATATAGCGAAGTCATTTTGGAACCCCAGCTATATAAATTTAATGAATTTCGTATACGGTTATAACGAATTACGGATATAGCGAAGTGATTTCATAGGTCCCAGCGACTTCGTTATAACCGAGTTTTACTGTATTTTTACAAGGGAATGAAACTTTTTAAAATAATTTGTATTAACCTGAAACTGTAATTATGTATATATATGTCAAATTATTTTATTCAGGCTAAGAAAATTATGTAACTTCAATTTTATTTTTGTCTATGTAATACAGTAAAAGTTCTGTTTATAAATCGCATTAGACTCAATCAGTCATAAATTCTGTTGTACGCAACATGGCTCGACGCTTTAATAAGCTCGCCAATTTAGCAAAAAGACAAAAGAGAGCGGGAAACTCTTCCTCTCGAAAAAAGCGCCAAGTATTGGCCAAAATAAGTAAAGCTCAAAGCTACGTATTTAATCTCTCCAATCATTCACTTACAGAGAATGAAACATTATTATTATCAAAGGGATTAAAATATATCCCGACTCCTAAAACAAAAAACGTCAAAAACAAAGTCATGAAAGATTTTCTGGAATTTGCAAGAAAACTAAAATGCAAATATCATTTTAGCACGGATGAAAATGAACGTTTACATCCATTTCGAGAAAATACGGGTTATAAACCTAGCTATACATGCCAAGCACTCGAAAACTATATTGATCTCACACAATTAGAGGTGTCATCAATTCAGATCAAATTAAATGTTTCTAACATATCACCTTCCCAACAGAGGGCAATGTATGACCTACTGAAAAAAAAAACATCGTTATCAAAAAAGCAGACAAAAGTAACACTGTTGTGATAATGAATAAACAACAATACATTGAAGAGGGTCTGCGCCAATTATCAACACAGTATTATACTGAAATAGAAAAATCTAATTTGTCTATTATCTATAAACCTATAGAGAACAAACTAAATGAAATGTTTCAAAAAAAAAATTAGACAAACAAACATTCTCATATCTTACAAAAAAAAAACGATCAGAATATACAACCAGGGCGACTTTATTACTTTATTTATTGCCTAAAGTACATAAAATGAGAGAAAATGATAAAACATTTCCAAAAGGTAGACCCATTATATCACAAATAGGGTCACCAACGGAAAGAATAAGTCATTGCGTTGATTATTTCCTACTACCTATTGTTCAATCTCAAAAAACGTATATCAAAGATACTAAAGATTTCATCAATAAAATTGAAAGTATCAAACCGCCAAAGAACTGCTTACTCGTCACTTACGATGTAACATCAATGTATACAGATATGACCTTCAATGAACTTTCTACGGCGGTAGAAGAAGCGCTATCGAATTTCGACTGCAGCATGCACTCAGACATTCCTTGTCCTGAAACAGCTGACTTGATGTTTTTACTAAAGTGCATTCTAGAAAACACAATATTTGAATTCAATGGCAAATATTACAAACAAACAATCGGGTGTCCAATGGGAAGCCCCAGTAGTCCAGAAATATCGGACATCAGAATGTATCAAATAACTGAAATGTTAGTAAACAAGTCAGAATACAAACAGAAAATTTGTTTTCATGGGCGATTCCGTGATGACAGATTTATGATTTACGATGGCTCGGAAAACGAAATAAAACGGTTTTTCGAAACAGCAAATGAATGCCATCCCTTACTGAAATTTACCTATGATTTATCTGAGGTATCACTACCATTTTTGGACACATGTGGATAAAGTAACCCGATTCCAAGATTATCATATTCTTGATGTGAAGTCATATATAAAACCAACAAATACATTTCAATATTTGCACCGCCACAGCGCTCACCCCAAATCAGTATTTAAGGGTTTTATTAAGGGGGAATGTATAAGACATGTTCGCAATACAAGTGACAAGACACAATTACAGGAAGAACTTGCCGAGTTCAGTTCACATCTTTTAAAAAGAGAGTACAAAAAAATTGAGATTGACCCAATTATTAATGACTCCTTGGCTTTAAACAGAGTCATTACGTTACAAGAAACTAAGAAAACAAAGGAAATACGCAGCATTTTAAGGCTTCAATTAGGGGGCGGGGCCTAATTTATACGGAAAAGTTTACTGTGACGTCACACAAAAATATGACTTTTATGTATTTCTCATGATACCTGAAAATGAAATTATTTGCAATTTTTAACTGTATTAGCATAATAAACATCAATTATACCTATCAATGCATAAAAATACGGCGCTCAGCAAATCCCGTGTACCTAGTTTTAAACAAAGCACTGATTGCGATGACCTTGTATAGATGACGTCATTTTGGTAAACATGGCGTATTTCATGTACTGTGAGAGGCAGATTGAGGACTTTTTTAACAATGAAAAATGCGTTTTAAAATAAAACGGAATATTATTTACAGGTTTTAAATAGTCGATTAAAACCAATGTAGATCCTTTGTTTAGTGCGATTATTCATTAACTTTCAAGAGAATGTATTTTATTAATTATGTTGTGCTTTTATGTACAGATTACGTATATTTTACATCGAGATACACCATAAAATTCTACTTTCGCAAGGGCATACACTGTATAGATCTTAATCATTTTTTGAAAATAGATAAAGGACATTATCCTTAACTGGAAAAGTGCTGCTGCTTTCTTTAAATCGAAGGCGTGATTTCATAAGTACACAGAATATTTGGTAAAAGTCTAATACTTTTTGACATTGGCCTATTTACTTTAAAATTTATCTATTAAAACGCGAATTCTATTCAAAGCAGCAGCACTTTTAAGAAACTACAAAGTGTGCAGAAACAATTACTAGCTTGAATTTTTAATTTCAGCTAGGGTATGCCCTTGCGATATTGAAATTTGTTAATGACCTACATTTAGTACACGTACTATGCATTCATCACGTGACTGTCCATCGATGGGATTAAACGCCATACAGTACAGAGTTGGTAATACTATGCTATTTTCATAGGTATTAACGTTCTGTGATTATAAAACAGCTTTATTGAAATAAATTTAATTTAAAATAATACCCTTCTTTTTGTACATATATTTTCCGATGATTTCTCATAGTAGGCCTTAACAGTGGTGCGTACCTAATGTTCTTATTACAAAGTATGATCCAAGAATCAAAGGTCTGAAATCCAAATTATTAAAATACTGGTCATTAATCTTGAAAGATGAATTTTGTAAACAAATTTTTCAAACAAAACCAATGATTGCATATGCTAAGCATAAAAGTATTGGTGATTTGCTAACAAATGCTATTTTGCCACAATAAAAATTACGGCAGGATCCCTGATGAAGGTGGGGCCGTGATTTAGATTTTTAATACATCAATACGATATAAAACCACCGAAACACACTGCTGAGAAAACATTAATGTCAATAAGCAATAACTTATTCAAAACAATGTCAAAATGAAAGAGAAATAGAAAAATCACAGCACTGTGTCGGGTCCTATAAATTTAGAATTGCGTGGCTGATGGGTGTTGCCTATATGCACGAGTTTCAATCTGGGTTTCGGAGTAAATATTCTACTGATACATGCCTTATACATTTGTTGGACCATATTAGGGACAATAACTCTAAGGGATTATTTACAGGAATGATAATGTTAGACCTACAAAAAACATTTGATACAATGGACCATGAAATATTATGTAACAAGTTAGACATTATGGGAATTGATAATCTATGGTTTAAGTCATATCTAACTGGCAGGTCTCAGGTGGTGGGTTGCGGAGGTGTTGTATCTAAGTCAAAGAAAATTACTTGTGGGGTTCCCCAAGGGAGCATTTTAGGCCCTTTATTGTTTTTATGCTATGTTAATGATATGTCCATCAGTATAGATATAGATTGCAAACTCATTCTTTATGCTGATGATGGCGCTATTTTATACTCACATAGAGACCCTAATGTTATCTCTAACAAACTTGGGAAGGTGCCAGAGAAGTGTTCCCAGTGGCTAATAGATAATAAGTTATCTCTCCATCTTGGAAAAACAGAGTCTATCCTTTTTGGCCCAAGTCGCAAATTAAAAAATGAAGGTCAATTAAAGTTTAAATGTCACGATCATATTATCAAATCCAGTGACTCTGTTAAGTATCTAGGAATCACAATTGATAAATTTCTAAAATGTAACCTAATAGTAGATGAGATCGTGGCCAAGGTCAATTCTAGACTGAAGTTCTTATACAGGAATGGAAAATGGTTAAATAAAAGATCCAGATTAACATTAGCATCTTCACTAATTCAGTGCTATTTTGATTACTGTTCATCAGTATTGTACGAAAGTCTGTCCAAATCTTTGAAAAATAAGTTACAAGTTCTTCAAAACAAAACAGTAAGATTTTATTTTATATCTGAATCCTAGAGCCAGGATCAATTGCGATATTTTAGATTCAATAAATACACTACGTGTATCTGATCGTGTTGAGACTAAATCATGTTTTTAACATCAATCATAGCCTAGAACCAAATTATCTAAATGAGAATTTTAATAGGAATAATAATGCTACTAGGGGAGCGTCCAATTTTAATTATCATGTACCCAGGGTTGGAGCGTACAATGATTCAAATTTTGATTATCAAGTCATTTTAAACTGGAATTCTCTTCCAGTGGAAGTAAAAATTATAGCCAATAGAGCTAGTTTTAAATCTGCTGTTAAGTTGCATCTAACACAAGAAGCTCGAAGGAGTGAAGAAAGTATTAATATATGAATTGTTACAAGGGAATGAAACTTTTTAAAATAATTTGTATTAACCTGAAACTGTGATTATGTATTTATATGTCAAATTATTTTATTCAGGCTAGGAAAATTATGTAACTTCAATTTTATTTTTGTCTATGCTGTCTTAGTCAATTAAATTATAATCAACTTGTACCATTTTAGGACCCCATTGGAATTAGGCATGCCTTATATATTGCTTTCATGGGCTATCCTAGGCAAAGATTGATAAAAAAGATGTTTATTTGTGTTGTATGTGATAAGATCTGGTTCTGAGATCTGTATAATCCTGTGATAATGATAACTGTGATAATACCTGGAGTGATATTGTTTTAATGTGAAAGCTACATGCACGTGCTAGAACTTTTAAGCGATCCCTAATTAATTTTTGAATGTAATTCGTGTTATGATTTGTAATGAATGTGACTCTTTGCCTGAATAAACATAATAATAATAATAATAATAATAATAATAAAACCTCGTTCTATTATTACTGAAAAAGCTCTAATTGAAAATTTAGAAGAAAAGGATGAGAGAGAAGTACAATAATTCCTTGAGAATAATAATCTTGCTTGCTGCAGAAAATTTAGTAGGCTTATCTTTATCTGTCACTTCAAGATTAATGAAAACTTCTTTCTGCAACTGCTGTACGTTTTGAACTTAACCTTAAACCTTCATGATATTTGCATTCATGGGAGGTTTGCATTTTACATAACACAAACTTCATTATTGTTTATATATTTATATACAGGTTTTTGAATATTCAGGAATTATCTTGAATTTTTAAAAATACATTTATTGTAACAGTTGCTTATTTTTAAATTCATATATTTTTTACTCTTTTCGAAAGTGCATCCCTATAATTCTACCCTTGGCGGAGCCCTTGCTGACTGGTCATTTTTCTAGTTAATATAAATTTAGATATTCATAACTTAAAACAAATAAAATTTTAGATTTAAGA
This sequence comes from Saccostrea cuccullata, assembly GCF_032062105.1. Taxonomy (NCBI): domain Eukaryota; kingdom Metazoa; phylum Mollusca; class Bivalvia; order Ostreida; family Ostreidae; genus Saccostrea; species Saccostrea cuccullata. The sequence goes on from NW_026934348.1 coordinate 16,793, forward strand.
ATATCAAATATTCTGTGTTTTTGTTACAGAAAAACCCAACTTGGAGAAACTGAGTTTAAGTAAAGAGCAAAATGACATCAAAATTATCTGCAAGTTCAGAGTAGATGAACAAACCCCAAATGCAGATCAAATTCTGTGGGAAAAGAATGGACAATCCTTACAAAACTGTCTTAGAATGCATGTTGATCATTCCAAAACAGACAGTACTTTAACAATCAGTCGAGCAACAGGAGACGATTTTGGTGAATACAGTTGCAATGTGTCTAATGCTGTAGGGACTTCCAAAGAGTGCATTGTTCTAGGTAGTATTTAACTTGTCAATTGTAGATCACCGAGAAAAAAATAAATTAAAAAAAATTACTTCATGGTTTTAAGCTCACCTGAGCCGAAGGCTCAAGAGAGCTTTTCTGATCAAAATTTGCTCGTTGCCTATCTTTGTCCTTGTCGTTGTTGTTATTGTTGTCGTAAATCTTTCAAATTTTCATCTTCACAGGAATCACCGGACCAATTTCAAGTATACTTAGGTGAAGGGGATTCAATGGTACTTTATAAGTCACCATGTTTGCATATCTTATGACCAAAAGTAATATTTATTAAGTGTTATAAGTATACAATTTTTTTCAATTTCTTTAAACATGTAGAAGAAACACTGTATTGCACCCTTGATCAAATTACAAAGAGATTTAAAAACATCAGATGTTTTTTTAAATTTCTAAATACATGTAGAAAACGCATTGTAATGCACCCTTAATCAATTCAAAAAGAGATTGAAGAACGGATTTTTTTTTTAAAATTCAGTACATGTAGTGTTTTTCTCTGTATATAAGAATTTACATGTGCCTATTGTTATTATTAAGAGAAATGCCACATTATATGCGTCACTATTTTATATAGCTTATCTAGTAACCAGTTTACAAACAGCTGAAAGTACTTCATGCAAATGAATGGCCACACTCCCTTCTAAAGGTAAATAATTATGAATAAGTGAAAAATTAATGTCATATAAAAAAAACTCATATGGAAGCATCCTTAGGCAGTGTAGGTTCAAATTTGTTCAAATCATGACCCCGGCGGTAGCGGTAGACTGGGGCTAGAATAGCCTTTCAAAGTTAAACATAGGAGTATATAGATAAGATCTTCAGAAAACTTCTTCTCAAGAACCACTGGGCCAGGAAAGATGAAACCCATGTGGAATCATCCTCAAGTAGTGTTTATTCAATTTTGTTCAATCATGACCCCCGGGGATAGGGTGGGGCCACAACGGCCAATAAAAGTTTTTATATAAGAGTATTAAGGGAAAATTTGAAAAATATAAGAACCACTGGGCCAGGACAGATAAAACTCGGGTGGAATTATCCTAAGGTAGTGTAGATTCTAAATTGTTCAAATCATGTAGTGTAGATTAAAGTTTAGTCAAGTTTGGTCAAATCATGGCCCCTGCGGTAGGATGGGGCCACAATGGCCGATCAAATTTTTAAATAGGAGTATAGAGGGAAAATCTTCTCAAGAACCACTGAGTCAGGGAACGTGAAAATCATGTGTAATCATCCTCATGTTGTGTTAATTCAAGTTTGTTCAAATCATGACTCCTGGGGAAAAGGAAGGGGGGTACAATGGCAGATCAGAATTTTTACATAGGAGTATATAGGGAAAATCAATAAAACATTCTCTTTAAGAACCATAGGGCCAGGAAAAATTAAACTCGTGTGGAATCATCCTCATGTAGTGTAGATTCAAGTTTGTTCAAATCATGATCCCAAGGGGTAAGTTGGGGCCACAATGGCCGATCAAAGTTTTACATAGGAGTATATTTGGAAAATCTTTAAAAATCTTCTTCTCAAGAACCACTGGGCCAGGAAAAATGAAACTTGTGTGGAATCATCATAATGTAGTATAGTTTCAAGTTTAATTTGTTCAAATCATGATCCTAAGGGGTAGGGTGGGGTCATAATGGCCGATCAAACTTTCACATTGGAGTATATCGGGAAAATCTTCTTCTGAAGAACCACTGGGCAAGAAAAGATGAAAATCATGTGGAATCATCCTCATGTAGTGTAAATTCAAGTTTGTTCGAATCATGATCCTTGGGGGGCGGGGGGGGGGGGGGGTTGCAGCCACAATGGCCCATTTTACATAGGAATATATAGGAAAAATCTTTTAAAATCTTTTCCGCAAGAACCATTGGGCCAAAAAAGATAAAACATACATGAATGCATCCTCAGGTAGTGTAGATTCAAGTTTGTTCAAATCTTGACCCCCGAGGGTAGGGTGGAGCTACAATGGCCCATCAAAATTTTACATAGGAAAATATAGGACAAATCTTAAAAAATCTTCTGTGCAAGTACCACTTCGCCAGGAAAAAATGAAGCTCGCATGGAATCATCCTAATGTAGTGTAAATTCTGGTTTGTTAAAATCATGACGCCAAGGGGTAGGGTCGGGCCAAAATGACTGATCAAATTTCTACATAGGACTAGATAGGTAAATCTTTTTACATGAAAGCCATGATTAGTGATATTTATATGGAAACGTCCTCAGGTAGTGTAGATACTAGTTTGTTCAAATCATAACCGCCAGGGGTAGTGTGGGGCTGCAACGGGTTATCCAAGTTTTACGTTAAAATATATTCTTTAAAAATCTTTCACTCAAGAATAGCTTAGCCATGGTTAGTGGTACTAGTATTTATATGGAAGCATTTTCGAGTAGTGTTGAAAAATAAATGGAAAAATTCCAAGAACGGAAAAGCTATGTTAAGTCATATTAGTGGAGTGACAAGACCATCAAAAATTTGAATTTAATGTATCACCCTACCCTACGGCTGATTTGTACTTTTTTGGTCAGATATATTATCACGCAATAATTTCTGCCCGGTCGTAGCAAATTCTATGGTCAGAATTTAAAATAAAGGGAGATCAAAGATCAATGAATGAAATCTGACCATATAATTGTATACAGTGGACCCTCATTTATCCGGACGCTTTGGTTCCCAGTCAATTTGTCCGGATATGTGAAGCATCCGGATATCTGAATCACCAGTTAAACAAGACAGAATAACATTTTAAAATTTCGTTCCGATGAAAAATCGTCCGGATACTGAAGCATCCGGATATCTGGCGTCCGGATATCTGAAGGTCCACTGTATATGAGTAAAAGTTCAAGTAATTCAAGAAAATAATGTATATTTGTTTAGGAATTTTATTTATTCGGTGAATACAGACACGTGCCATGGTGATTTTTGCAGAAAGTGTAGATGAATTACAATCTATTTTAAAAACATTGTATAATTATAGTACAAAATGGGACCTTACAATCAATATAGAAAAGACTAAAATTGTTATATTTAGAAATGGAGGGAAATTTGTGATAATGAAATATGGAATTTGAACGGAGAACGTATTGAGATTGTTGACAAATTTATTTACAGACACGTGCCATAAGTCAACGGCAAAAATGGCGTCACGATGTTTGTTAACGTTTTTTTACGGGATGGATTAAATAGAAAATAAACATAATAAAATCACATACCTGTATTTAGTATTTTGTCATTTCTCCTTTCACCCTAATTACTTTTCTCATACGCCTTGGTAAAGATCTGTAGAGGCCCTGTATATATTCAACCATCAATGCTTGCCACTCCTGTGTTACCGCATGTGAATGTTCGGCAGCAGTCCGAATGTTTTCAGCGCGACATTGCAATCGTCTTTTAAGTTTCAACCACACATTTTCGATTATATTCAAATCGGGAGATTGTGCTGGCCAGCTGATAGAGTTAATATCATTCCTAGCCTTATAATTTTCAACATCTCTGGCTCTATGTATGGGGGCATTGTCATCTTGAAATAAGAAATTTCCATTAGGAAAGTGTCGTGCTATAACTGGCCATATATTATTTTCCAAGATTTCAATATACTTGTGTCTTTTTATAGTGCCGTCTACGGTTGTTATAGTTCCAACACCATGCCAGGTTATACACCCTTAAATCATAACACTGACCTTTCGTTGAGCTGGGGGACACACGCACTCGGGAGACTCGGCTTCATCCTTTCGACGCCATATGAAAATCCTCTGATTTGCACCCAAAACAACTTGGCTTTCGTCAGAAAAAATGACTTGATCCCACTGACCATTAACATTCCACCTGACTTTACCTTTACACCAGTTCAGTCTCTTTTTCCTATTCACTTCCCTCACTCTAACTTTCTTCTTTACAACACGTCTGTGATACCCCTGTCGATACAAATACTGCTGGGCTGTTCGTTGGGACACTTGTCTGGGTCTTTGTTGATTGAATCTGTTGGTTAAATCACCCAAAGGAGTTTTACGGTTTGTCCGAACCAGCCTCACTAAACTTCTTTCACCCCTGGGATTGAGAATCCGTGGTCGCCCGCTTCGACGTTTGTTTTCCGTGCTGCCCCTCTTTTTAAATCTTACTATAACGGAAACTGTTCCACGACGTAAGTTGAGTGTATCGGCAATATGCTGTAATGTATATCCCTCATTGAAGGTAACCAATACTTTTATTCTACGGTAATTTTTTTTATTCGCCGCCATGTTGATTTTTGACGGTGAATTATGGCACGTGTCTGTATACTGATTTTAAGGAAAGAGAACGAAAAATTGAATAAGAATGCCCGTTTGTCTGTCTGTAAAATGAAAAGTTTGTTTTATAGTATTTTATTTAAACTTAAAAGGTTAAATGCTAATGTACGTTATTCTTTACGTACAATCACGTAATATTTAGTACACAAAATAAAGAAAATAAAAACAAGAAGAACAACAACACCTATCACCCCCTACCCCCCCCTCCCCCCCCCCCCACACACACCACCACCACCACCACAACCCAAAAAACCGAAATATGACCATAAATTTCGCACTTTTTTTAATGTTATGTTTTTAATAAACCTTTTTCATTTGATTCATTATTTTTTAAAGATATTGTTCGAAAAGAGCTTTTTTAATGAAAATTCCTCTATTGGTCATCCTTGCTCTTACACTGAATTTCGGTTCTCCGGTCTCATCCAAAGGTCAGACAACAGATAATTAAAGCCAAATATTATTCATTTCTCTGTCTAAAAAGGTCAATTTTTTTTTATCAATGATTGTTGTCTATGATTTGAAAATTTACTTTTAATTTGGTGAACTTTTGAAAAAGCGTTTACTCTTATATTAAGCCGGTTATATCGTAGAAATTTTGGAGTTTTTAAAGATTATAAACGCGTATTGGTGTTAAAATTTCAATTCTTTGGAAAGTTAAATTAATGATGCAATACGTTTGCTAGAGCTGTAATTTCTATTCATTGATTTTCATGTACATGCACGTACATCTATATCTTTATAGTTTAACTTTTCAAGAATATGTTTCATTTGAAAACTATAAAAGTAGAGTATTTGTAAAAGAGCTACACTGTAAAAGTAAGGATAGCCGATCCTTAAAAAGACACTTAGGTAGATAGATAATAATTAGAACGGGGCAAAATGTTGATCAAATGGCAATATTAACATTAAATGCATATCGTGCGTGGCTTTTTTCACATTCTGACTGGAAATATCTTTGAATTTTGAAAAAAAGGTTGATATCCTAAATACTCAGTAATCTTTGTACTTTCAACAGAAGTCATGGTACTTTTAGATCAAGTAGAATACAAGACTTAGTGCGAGGATGTCTTTAAAAAAGTGCGGTTTATTTGGTCAGAAATCATTGTCTTGTAAATCTTTCTAACTCTTAAGTAAACATTCGTTATTAATATTGCATGAAATAATTGTATTGGATATATTTTGTTGAAATTAACGCAGTTTCTACAACAAAACATAAGTTTTTTTAAGGGATGGGCGGGCAAATAATATTTCTGATTAATTTTTCATTATTAATTAAGATACCTGAAGCTATCCTATCACATATAAATTAGTTTTTTTTTTAAATTAATAATCAATGAAGGATATGGAAATAACGAACAGTATTCAATCTCAACGTCCAATCTTTGATATAGAATATTATCAGCAAGTAAAATAAATGACTTAAATACCCCCCTCTTTTCACTTTCATCGTAAGTTAAAAGAAATTTGACTTGAGAAAACTCTAGATCTACGACCGGGCAAAATTGCATGAGGAGGGATGTCTCTTTTATAAAATATAACTTTCAGCCGTAGGGTATGCCGGTCCATTAAACTCAAAAACTAAGCATCTTTTTCTAGGATGGTCACTTCACTATATTGACATGTAAGCATCTCCATGTATTGAAGATTTCTCATTCAATTATGGCCCTTTGGGGTAGGGAGGGAAACAATGTGGAATCAAATTCAAATAGAGGAAGAAATTTTTTTTTTAATCTTTTATCAAAAACAGCAAGGCCATATGCTATATTAATATGAAAGTATTCTCAAGTAATATAAAAATTCAAACTCCACCACTTTTCAGTAAACTTTTCTGATCTGATTTGTGCTTTTTCCTAGCCGACTTGCTCAGGTGAGCGATGTGGCCTCTGGGTCTTTTGTTTGGATTCTATTATATTTACATAGAAACTGTCTCTTTTGCAGGAATATCAGTAGTTACAGCAATTAAAGAACTGAGTGTCCCTTTTGGAGATTCAGCGCTTATTCAGGCCAAAATAGTGTCTTGTCCACCTGTTGAGAACATTTCGTGGCAGAAAAGTACATCTGGGGAATCTCATGCAGAAAAATTCCAAACTATAAACGTTAATTTATCTAAATATTCTGGAACCACATTAGATTCGACAAATCCGAAGTTAGTCATACGACAAACAACATTTCAGGACAGAGTTTTTTATCAGCTTCTGGTATCAAATGGTATCGGAAGATGTGTTAGTAGCAGTACATTTCTAGACGTAAAAGGATGTAAGTTCAGCTTTAAAAAAATTAGATTATATCAATTCAGAGAAGCGTTATTAAAATAGAGGTCTGGGTATTTGTATCTAAGTTTAAATATATAGGAAAAATCTTTGATAATCTTCTCAAGAACTACTGGGCCAGAAAAGCTGAATGTTTTGTGGAAGCATCCTGGGGTAGTGTATATTTCAAATTGTTTAAATTATTATCAGTTGGGTAGGATGGGGTCACAGTATGTATTACAATGGGGAAATCTGGTAAAGAACAGAATGGTCAAAGCTTTATAGGTGAGCTGATGAAAAAGTCTTCATTAAGGAGTTCCTCTATTTAAAAAATGTACATACATAAAAGATTTGCAGATTGTCTTCAAAAATTTAATTTTATTTGAAGCAAGATAATGTTTTACATCTTTCATTGACATTAAAAACATATACACTGATGAATTCCCTAGTACTCCTGCCTTAACTGGAAGATGTATAGTTTTAAAATTTTATTTAATTAATGGATATTATTTATAACTATATTCTTATGCTATTTACAGCCCCTCCAAATGTGTTCACCGGTCATGAAACTAATTTTCAAAAACAAAGTGTTAAGCTGAAGTGCAACGTTTATTGCGCCGATTCCCAACTAACAACATTAACTTGGACCAAAAATGACGAATGCGTAGATATTTTGGGAAGTGACGGGAAATACCGTGGAGGGAACCAAGAAAAACCAACCTTGACAATAGAATCAGTAAATGCAGGAGATGCAGGTATATATCTATGTCGGGCAACCAATGCCTTGGGAACAACAACGAGCGAACCATTGACTTTAGGTAAGTTTTTTTTAGATGACTCTGGTTCTGTGTCTGGTTGAATAAGATTTTCAAAGGATATATTGATAAACATACTTTATAATGAGTTGTTAGGTATTTCAAAAGTCATATTTTCCAATTGCTATACCACAAACAGTATTTATAATTTAGCAGCAGTGAAAGAAAATGTCGCATTTTTTGCTATCGAAATTTACAATGGATTTTTATAAGTCTTCAAGAAATTGCAAACTAATTAAATTCTTTGTTATGGTTGTATTTTTTAATAATTTCAAAAAACCCTAAATTCTAGACTTTTATTTCGAATTCAAAGGGATATACCAAATCAAAGTAGGCATGTATTTGTTTTACAGAACCTGATCTTATCACAAGTAATTCAATTTATCGTATTCTAAATCAAACTTTGACTAAGATAACCCGTGCATGTATATAAAACTTGCTTATTTCTATAGAGTCCTTAGATATTACAAGCTGATTATTGTTGAATTGTTCATAAGGAAATCTAAAGATTGGCAATATAATCTTTTGCTCGGATTAGATTTTTAGATCAATTTCAAAAAAATTTCAGTGTTGGATATTTTCAATATTTTAAACTGTAAATAAAGAATTCTGTGTACAATGTAGGTCCTCCAGATATCACATTGAATAATGAAAGAATCAACAAAGACAGCGGGATTATGAAAATACAAGCTTCAATTAAGTCTATTCCCGATGCCTTTAAAGTGGAGTGGAAAGTTCAAACGCACCCAGATGATGAATTCCATCCAATTAATTTACATGATGAAACTTACAAAGGAACTACAATTTCTATTCCAAATCCCGTGCTTGTTGTTAACAGAAACAATTCAAATGATTTGAAAATATATAAAATGGAGGTTACTAATTTTATTGGTGTTCATTCCGTTACTACTCAAGGTAAGTTTAAGATATGGATATCCGCTTTTTTATGTCCCGTTCGAAGAAGGGAAGGCATATTGTTTTGCTGCTGTCTGTGGCTCGGTCTGTTGTAGTTTTTGTTCATTTTCCTCGCAACAGTTGCTGAAATGGAATTTGCATTCAGATATATCAGATAAATATTTAGAGCAAGTTGTGTATTGGGTACGATAGCACCATTTTTGTTCGTTCATTTTTTTTGCAACCGTTGCACATACTGAGATGGAATTTGGTATACAATTTTTAATTTGTATTTAATTTTGGTACATAATTGAGTCTTTCAATTTCATTCAAATCAACATTATTATAAATTCCAAGTAAGGTTAATCTTGTACATCCTCACTTAAGATTACACTCATGACATAATATTTCTTGACTTAAATCTTTTGGAAACAATCCAAACGAAATGGGATTTTTAATAATTGATATATAAACCAGACATTCCGGAAAATTTTGTTGATGTTTTCATCACTTCTGTCAGTGATTCCTTGCTACCGTCTAAAAGGAGGGAACTGTCAACTACTAACTGGGAATTTTTTTCCAATGTTTTTTATGATGATTTCCTTGATTTTTTGTTCTTGTCATTATTTCGTAAATTTCTGCACACAAAATAAAGATCTGGGATGATGGATGATCCCCTTGTCTACATCCTCTCTGTATATTAAATTACCACTTTGATTAGTTGTGAAAATTATATTAGTGTAAAACAATTTTACCCATTTTTTTATTGAGTGGTCAAAATAAACAAAAAGAACTGCAGGGAATTTTGAATAAAATTTCATGAAATAGTGACAAAATATTTTTGGAAGTCGATCAAAAGCAACCAGTCTAGTATATTTTCTTCTTCTGTTTACTGTATAATATTAGAAATCAAATGTGTATTTTCTCCTTAGTATCTTTTGGATACATATCATATTTGGTCACTTATCTATTAATTTGTCAAGTTTCCTTTTTAATCTGTTAGCAATAAACCTGATGCAATTTTGTATACATGTATAGTATTTAGGAGTGTTATTGAGAAATTGTCTTGGATAATCCTTCTTTGGTAAAATTGTTATTATACCATGTGTCTGTGTGATAAACATAGGGTTATTCTCGTATGCATACCAGTAGTTAATAGATCTGGCAACAATATGTCTAAAGTATTTCCAAAAAAGCTTTAAAGGTACAGATTTGAAGTCAATACTTTTTTTTTAATATTACGACTTATATATTTTGATAGCATTTCACACAAAAATTAATTAAAAATCTTATTTCATTTTTTAATTATAATTTTTTTGTCGGGTTTGATTGACAAGTCCTTGCACTCTCACAATTTTACCTTTATCTTAATCCTTAGGAAAAGTGGTAATCTTGTTGTGTATTAATGAAAAATATTAATCCTATAATCCAGAAAATTCAGAGTAGACATGCCCGAAAGCAAAAGAAACACACAATATATTGTCAGTCTGTGCAGTTGTGCTGAGCATACTTTGGCGATTGAACACACCTGGTAAATCGTAAATATTAAACAATCACAGGCTCATGTCCTGTGTACAAAAACTGTGTACATAACACCAGTGTGCTGATTTGCTTAACTCTGTATTCAACGGAATGACGATACTTGTGATTGCGTTTAGCTTTTTAACATTTCTACTCTGAATAAAATTATTTTTGACTGGGTTTACGTTTTAATATTTCTCATTAAGGCACAACAAGATTGCCATTTTTCGTAAGGATCAAGGATAAGGTGAAATTTGTGAAAGTACAAGGACGTGTCAATCAAACCCGCCAAAAAATTAAAGTTTTAACATTGTTTAAATGAATTCAGATTTTTAATTGATCTTTTTGTGAAATGCTATGAAAATATATAATTAGTGATATTGTACAGAAAAAAAATAACCTCAAATCTGTGACAAAGTACCTTTAACAAATTCAGTATTTTGAAAACCATCAGAATCTGGTGATTTGTCTGATTTCGTTTTATTTAAACAGTGCTATAAGCCTCTTGTAAGGTAATAAAACCTTCTTATTCTTCAGTTTCTGCATTGGATAATTTTGGAGAATCCTCACCTATTAACTGAGGATTATCAATCGGACTCAATTCGTTCAGTGATTTAGGGATCCAGATTCAGAAAATGATTTTAGATAAGAAATTCGTTGTTTCTTCTAAAATTTGAGCTTGATCATAGATCATTTCTCCTGTGTCTTATTAAAGCATAGGTATTACTTTTACTAATATAATTTCTAGATTCTAGATAACAAATAGACTGGCAGTTTCTGTCTCACTGGTACAAAACGACAGGTTTCTACTGCCATCTTAAGCCAGGGATTCCTGACTTCATCGATGCGTCATCTATTGCCGTTGCCGTACGCTCTGGCATTGAAAATAACCACAAGAAGTCCATAATAAAGAAATAAAGAAATTGCTAGATTCTCATCCGAATTATTTTTAAAAATCGAGGCGGGGTGGTGGGGGGATGAGAATATAACAATATTTTTTTTTTACCTCAACTGATAACTTCTATCGACTATCTGCTGAGTCATCTCACCAATGAATGTTTAAAATATGAAATTTTCAAGTAATTTATGTTTTATTAAATTCCAATAATGTATGGTATATACTCTAATGTGATAAGAGCTTCGCAAGCCTAATTGAAATAGCTTCAGGCGAAGGTGTGTGTCACGACAGCCGTCGTGCTCTGTTCAGTCAGACAACAACAAGATTTTTTTTTTTCTATTTACAATTTTTTATCTATAAATAAAATCAATAAAAAAACAATATTTACAACATATTTTTTACAAAAATATCTACAATGAATATCACTTAAAGTCTTCATATATCCATATCAATTCCTGTGTACCACGCGACCGCGTCCTGACTCTCCCCGTTTCACGACGGACTCCCGCCAACTGGCTCCCAGTGGGTTTCCGGTCCAGGTAACGCTGGTACCACGTGTCCACACAAAATGGCCCTTATAGATAGAATGTGGCTGGAATATGTCTGGAATATCTCTGGAACCTTTAAATTAAATAATATTTTAAGTCGCAAGTTACGTATACTAAAAATAACACGTCAACATTGACCACAGTTACACTTATGGCACACCATACAAAACAGTAGCGGTATTCTAACCGAACACTATTATAATAAGAAAAACGTTAAGAATACACAACATCTTAACAAAAGTGGTTTTAACTATTAAACCCACAACACCGACTTTATAAGCGGCAAAACAAAATAGTCTACGTACGTACATAACTTAGTACATTGCACAAAAATAGAAAATACACGCATGAGTAACTCTACCCAGCAAAACTGTATACGTAAACAGTAACGAAAAACATTACTTAATCAAATTCTTAAATAGTTCTACTTTCAAATGTATTACTCAAAACCTTACATATAAAATAAAAAACAAACTTACCCCTTATGGAGAAATGGTTACCGTTGATAACTACTTATCTACACATCTTGTAGTACCTCAAGCATGGCATGTAAAAAATCTATGAAAACGTGGACCCCGGCTACTTGGTCAGCTATGCAGCGATTTAAATACCCTCTATACAATAGGTCGTAACTGACCAATGCCTGCAAAACTTTACTTGAGGTTCAATAAAGGTAACAATAAGAAGAGGTCCAGTAAAGGGTAAATAAAATAAAAACCGTAAACATTATATAAAAACAATTATGATAAATATTGATTGTGACAGCGTGAGTGAAATATCTAATATAGGTCTCTGTTGAAACGTTAACAATTTGCATCAAAACCAAATGTAGAGAACATTTAAAAAGTATTATGGATATATTACGTTTTAAAATCCGAAAAATTGTAGGCCTAGAAATTATCAAAAATTATATTTAATATGATATAACTGCTGATGTTTCTGCACTCTGTGATCTCTTTTGGTTTGTACGTCAGCGTGAATTTCTATGAGTAGAAGGATATGGAAATAACGAACAGTATTCAATCTCAACGCCCATTAAACAAATATACAAAATAAGAGCAGAGCAAACACGGACCTCCGAAACATCAGAGGTGGGATCAGGTGCCATGGAGGAGTGAGCATCCCCTGTTGACCGGTCACACCCGCCGTGTGCTCATTGTCATAATCAGGAAATAATGGAAAAAACCCATGATCAATTCAGTGTATGAATAATGGACTAACAATTGGTATGAAAAACGCCAGTCAGCATTTCATTCAATGATAAATTGTATTTGCTGACAAGGTCATTGTATCGACCATAGAATTTACGAAATGATGACTTTAAACGAGACTGTTGATATTCTTGTTTCATCAACTTGCTTGTCAATAATTTACCTCGTTTAAGAAATTGTTCATACGTAGAGCATGTTCTTGCGTATCGAATCAACTGAGATATAAATACTCCGTATGCAGGTGATGAAGGTATATTGCTGCATAAGTAAAAGAAGTTGACGATAGAAAAGTTAAAGTCATGAGTGAGGCCGGAAGAGGGTTCTTTACACTACTAAGTCACCTGTCTATATATCGAGGATCACACAGGCAAGAGAAAAGAAATATCTCATAGGTTTTTTCTCCTTCATCTACCCATCGTGCCCTAGTTTTTAGGTCACCCGAGAAACTCAGGTGACTTATTGCTATCCGTTTTCGTCCGTCGTCGTCCTTTGTACGTCACATTTTCAGCTTCTTCTCTGAAACAACTGAACCAATTTTAAACAAATGTATAATACAGTATCTATGGGTGAAGGGGAACAAAAATTGTAAATTCCATTGTCCCCGCTTCCCTGGGGTCTGAGGAGTGAGGCAAAAGCCGCTAAAATCATTTCAATCTTTAAAATTTTTCTTTTTTCCTGAACATCAAGCAGGCAAACTGTTGGCATGAATGTAATGTAAATAGAGTCCTCTACCAAAATTTTGAAATTCATGGCCCCCAGGTCAGGGGTTCTAGTGCTAGGGCGGGGCTATATAGATTATATAGTGTAAATGCCTTATTTCTTTGAAAATCTTCATCTTTGCTTTTTGGTATGAAATAAAAAAAAAACTAAGCACATAGTTATGATGTCCAAGAGTGCGTCTTCCAGAATTGTGAATTTTATGGCCCCATGGTCAGGAGTTCTGGTGTCAGGACGGGGCTCTTTTGATGATATAGTGTAAATGCATTTATTCTTTGAAAATCTTCTTCTCTGCTTCTGGGTATTAAATGAACTATTTTAGTACATAGTAATTATTAGCACAAGTACTTCCTATAAAATTGTGAATTTTATTGTCCCAGGGTCAGGAATTCTTCTGTTAGGGTTGGGCTCTATTGATAGTGAAAATGCATTAATTCTTCGAAAATCTTCTTCTCTTCTTTTGGGTATTAAATAAACTAAGTAAGCACATCATCATAATGAGCAAGAGTGCCTTTTCTAAAATAGTTAATTTTATGGCCCCAGGCTCAGGGGTTACGGTGTTATAGCGGGGCTCTATTGATTTTATTCTTGGAAAATCTTTTCTCTGCTTCTGGGTATTAAGTAAACTATTTAAGTACATAATTCTGACAAGTAAGAGTGCCTTTTCCAAAATTGTGAATTTTATGGCCCCAGGGTTAGGAGTTCTGGTGTTAGGGCGGGGCTCTATTAATGATATAGTTAAAATACATTAATTCTTTGAAAATATTCTGTTCTGCTTTTGAGTTTTATTCCAATGATCGTCGCCCGCGTGGCGCGGAGGTTAGAGCGTCTGCTCTAGAGTCCCAAAGTAAGGAGTCAATCTTTTTACGTCGGGGGTTCGAATCCCACTTTGGGACATGAAGACCGGTTATTCGGATGAGACCATGTTAATCGAGGCTCCGTGTCATAGTAGAGTGCTGGCATGAAAAAGATCCCTCAATTCTCAAAGGCCCTGGGTGCCGAGCACAGGACAAAATTTGTAGGCCTCTACTGGCAGGTGGTGGCGTCCCCATATGAGTGAAAAATTCTCGAGAGGGACAACATAAAACCAATGATTGAATATGCCAATGATCCAAGTATATATATTTATGATGAAGAAAGATGCATCTAGCAAAATGGTTTTTATGCCCCCTGGGTCGGGGGGGGGGGATAGTCTGAAAATAAACTAATGCTTGAACTTTGCTCTTTGATATAAGTCAAAAAATTTATGATAAAATTTGCTGAATTTTGAATAATGTGTCCCCTGGTTCAGTGGTTCTTTTGGGGTGAGGTGCACAATTCGGTATAAAGTGGAAGTGCATTTTCTCTCTGTTACTCTGATCTACCTCTGGATCCGTGAAGTAAATAGAGTAAGCAAGCTAAATTAATAATTATGATAAACAATGGTGCCTCTTTCAAATTGTGAATTGTAAATTTCGTGGCTTCTGGTGTAAAACCAAATTTTATTGTTTGAAAGTTGTTACACAATACTCAGGTGGTCTTTTGAATTTTTCAAAATTGCATTGTTTTTCATATTCCCAAAATCTAAATTGAGTTGATTTTACTAAATCTTAAACTTAATATAATCCTTTCAAACAAGGTTTCATAGTTTGTTCTAAGCATTAATAACAATTATGCCAAATTGCAATGCATAAGGTTTATTTTTCCTTTCAAAATATATGCATTGTAAGATCATATCAGAACAGATAAAAAGGTTTTAACTGAATTAACAGGAGAGTATATTTTGTTTTACAGAGGCTAAAGAGGGAGATCAATCTTCAATCAAAAGATCAAAAAGTAAGTAATATTAGAATTTAAAATAAAATAAATGACCAATGAGCTTATAAATCTTCATTATCGATATACAAGACCAGTAAATTGTCTGTGTTTAGGAAGAAAACTGTATAACTATATGATCTAAAAATCTTTTTAAATGCAATTCTTTTAGAAAGCACATGTAGGAAAAGTAACATGGTCCATGTAATGAAATCGTTTTGTCGTACTTATTCAGAAACCAAAGAGTTTTATGTATTAGCTGTGTGTCACATGATGTAAGATGTTTTAAGAAAGGGACGCTAGTGCAAGAGCATAAAAATAATACACATAAAAAGATTGAGATCTTCCATTTGTGAAATTTTGGTTGCAATTTTATGTAAATTGGAAAGTATTTCCCCTGTTAAAGATAAAAAAAAACTATTCTACAGAACAGAATCAACTTCCAGTACTTTTTAAAATGAACAGGATTATCAGAATTTAACATTGCATATTTCAAGGATCAAAGAGTGTAAAGTTTGCTCTGCATATAACAGACATGGTAGAGCCTCTCATCTTATAAACTGCAAACACATGCATTGTTGAAAGAAAAACACATATATAACTCAATATATATTAACGCAGGTCGCGGGTTTGCTCGTGTAATTAAATCTGGGTACGCAAGTTATATGATTTGGGCGACTTTCATGTGCACATCTGATTATGACGTCACAATGGGGAAATTCAGTGCATTATCTATTGATAACTTTTGTTGACATTGGTAGTTTAGCGTAGCAGTATTTATAGAAGATGCTGAAGTTATCAAAAATGATGAAGGCTTATTTGGATTCCAATGGGCAAACCGTTTTATTATGTAATATCAATCGCATATTCTTCGTCTATTCTGACAGCACATGCACTTGTTTTGGGAAATAGATTTAAACCTTTGGTATAGGTATAACACAGGGTATATAGCTCCGAATGACACTCAGTAGCCCCTCCTCAGAAACGCATTCATGTTCACTTTTAAAGGAAATGCACTAACAAACTGTTTATTACCATTGTCTGCTACGATAATTTATCTACACAACCATATATAGCATGCATGTGTTTGTTTTCTTTTATCTCCGTAAACATTGTCAAAACACTGCTCGACGATGGACAGTCGAACTCGGTGCTTATCTCGGACAAAGAGCAAAATTACAAAATGGATGGTTTTAAAAATTCAATTCCATATTTAAAAAATGAATAAATAACGTTTGATAAAATCTTATTTTCCATAAAAACACTATAAAATTTTCCAATGTAATTTTAGAACATATTTTTAGCCAATCAAATTTAGGATCAGATTCTTTGTCTTATTCAAATTATAAGGTCATAATAATCAATAACAAGACATAACATTAAACATCGCAAATGCCCCGGTCACATTTAAAGTTTAACATTTTTTTTTTAAAAAATGAAGATTTGAAAAAAATATAGGTTGATCACAAATTAAAAACTGCTAAAGTAGTATGAAACATCAATTAATACATTCTTAAGCAGCATTGGCCTCTTGTAAACACCCACAGGCACGTAGGATATGATCCTCCCCAGCAAGCATTTCAACGTTGAATCAACGTTGCACTTCAACGTTGAATCAACGTTGAATTTTGGTTGCATATGAAAGTTTAGGCAACGTTGAAACGTAACGTTGTTTCAACGTCAATTTTCAACGTTGAATAAACGTTGAAAATTGGTTGAATTTTTGGTTGATTTATGATTTTTGGTTGCAAATGAAAGTTGAGGCAACGTTGAAGCTTCAACGTTGTTTCAACGTCAAATATCAACATTGAACAAAAGTGAACATTGGTTGAAATTAGGTTAAGATTTGGTTGAATTTTTTCTGAAGTTCAAACGTTGATATTCGGTTGAAATCACGTTGAATTCATATTACATTTTGCTTTATAAACAAATACATTTCAAATTCTAATAAAAACATTTATTCAAGTTGCGTAATATTAATATAAGTTATAATTAAGTATTATGATTGCGAGAGAATTAATTTTACATGTATTTTTAAGACAAACACAAATTCGGATTCAATCACTGAATCTCAAAAATCACTGCTTGACAAAATTTATATTCCTTGGGAAAAGTGGGTCACAATAATCACATCCAGGTCCTTCAATGTACGCGTATGCCTTACACTTCTAAGTTCCACAAAGTGGCGGATCCATTGATTTTAATCACGCATAAAGTTAAGTCCCAAGAATGAAAGAAATGAACAGGAGAATCCACCCTCTAAAGCAAAAGCCTATTGATAAACGAAATAAAGATGTTAAAGTCATTTGTTCGATAAAATGTACGTACACTGTAACACGATATATCAAACGATAAAAATAAACATACATGAATGATTTAAAATACGTCCAGCGTCGTCACTTCCGGCCAAACCGGAAGTAGTCAAAAACGCGTATTTTTGCCGTTCTTGATAAGTTATTGGGAAACATAAGTCACTGGAAGCATAAAATTCATTTTTCCTTCCGTCGACGTCACTTCCGGTCAAACCGGAAGTAGCGAAAATTAGCTGATTTTGAAGGTTTTAATGCAAAATTGAAATTAAACTCACCGGAGATGACTTAGCTCATTGACTTCTTTCGTTGACTTCACTTCCAGCACTTCCGGTCAAATCCGGACGGAAGACCTTCCCGTTGCTTTGCAACGAGCTTTTCTCTAGTTATTATTCTTTTTTTTCTTAATTACCGATTTTGTGCACGCGATTTCTCGGAAAAGGCTCGATGGATTTCCAACTTTCAGGACTTATGTAACATTACTTGAACCTTATGCATTTTTTTCCGATTTGATGACGTCTCTTCCGGTTCGGAGATATTATTGATTTTATGATTTTTGAAGGGTCAGATTGTCCTCGAACGTTCTAAAAAATGGCTATAGATAGAAATGTGAAAATATCAGGTATGATAGTCCAAAGTCTATAGATATGTAAAATTTATTTCATTTTTATCTGAAGTGCCGCACGTCGGCGCTCGGTATGGCGCAAAAATAGTCCTATCGCGAATTTCAAAAATTTTACCACCTTTTCTGCGATATCTTTTTACCTGAAAATATTTTGTTAAAATATGTGGAACAATAGAACTGTAGAATTCCAAGATCTTTCAAATCATATCTCGAAAAAAGAGCTGGCCCCTAAAATTAAGGGACTAAAGGGGCCGAAAGTTTTTTCTTTATATCTCAAAACGTATTAAAAATTTGCAATACGTCAAAGAAGCAAAGTTGTTCAAAATGTCAATCTCAATCTAACAGAGCCATTAGAAAACGTTCGTTGTCGTCACTTCCGGCCAAACCGGAATAGTTGGAAAACGCGTATTTCTGCCGTTCTTAACCCGTTTTTGGGCAACATATCTCTCTGTGAGCAAAAAAACTAATTTTCCGTCCGTCCTTGTCACTTCCAGTCAAACCGGAAGTAGCAAAAAATGGCTTATTTCAGCATTAATCAACATAAATTAAGGTGATTTATACATTTTTGGGCGTTTTTATTCAGTTTTGTAAAAATGATAGTTACATCCGGTTACTTCCGGTAAAACAGGGCGGAAGACCTACTCGTTGCTTTGCAACGAGCTTTGCTCTAGCTATATTTCTTATTTGTCTTTTCTTTTCTAAGGTTACGAAATAAGAAGTGTTTTTCTCTCTGATTTCAATCCAGTTTGCCCTTCATCTAACTTAAGCACCTTTTGCTTTTTTGTAAATCAACTCTGTTAACTCGTTTTAGCTCATCTGAACTGAAGACTCAAGTGGGCTTTTCTGATCACATTTTGTCCGGCGTCCGTCTGTCTGTCTGTCTGTCTGTAAACTTTTCACATTTTCGACTTCTTCTCAAGAATCACTGGGCCAATTTCAACCAAACTTGCCACAGAATATTCTTGGGTAAAGGGGATTCAAGTTCGTTCAAATGAATGGCCATGCCCTTATTCATGGGGAGATAATTCCGAAATAGTGAAAATTTAATGCTATGATTTAAAAATCTTCTTCTCTAGAACTACTTTGCCAGGAAAGTTGAAACTTAAAGGGAAGCATCCCCAGGTAGTGTAGATTCAAGTTTGTTCAAATCCAAACCCCCAGGAGTAGGGCGAGGCCACAAAAGTTGACCAAAGTTTTACTTAGAAATATATAGGAAATTTCTTTCTAAATGTTCTTCTCAAGAATAACAAAGCCATTATTGGTTATAATTATAGGGAAGCATCCTAGGGTAGTGTAGATTCAAATTTGTTCAAATCATAACCCCCGGAGGTAGGGCGGGGCCACAATTGCCGACCAAAGTTTTACATGGAAATATATAGGAAAATTCTTTAAAAATCTTCTTCTCCAGAATGACAAAGCCATGATTGGTCATATTTATAAAGAAGCATTTTCAGGTACTGTAGATTCAAGTTTGTTCAAATCATGACCCCCGGGGGTAGGGCGGGGCCACAATGACCCACCAAAGTTTTACATAGAAGTACATGGAAAAATTCTTTAATTTTTTTTTCTTAAGAATAGCAAAGCCATGATTGGACACATTGATTTGCAAACATCCTCAGGTAGTGTAGATTCAATTTTGTGCAAATCATGACCCCTGGGAGTAGGACGGGGCCACAATGGCCGACCAAATTTTTACATCGAAATATATAGGAAAAATTCTTTAAAAAATCTTCTTCTCAAGAATAAAAAAGCCTTGATTGGGCATATTTTTATAGAAGCATCCCAAGGTAGTGCAAATTCAAGTTTGTTCAAATCATGACCCCCGATGGTTGGGCGGGGCCACAATAGCCGATCAAAGTTTTACATAGAATTATATGGGAAAATTCTTTAATTTTTTTTCTTCTGAAGAATAGCTAAGCCATATTGGAAATATTGAATTGGAAACATCCTCAGGTAGTGTAGATTCAATTTTGTGCAAATCATGACCCCTGGGGGTAGGGTGGGACCAGCCAAAATTTTAACAAATAGAAAATTCTTTAAAAATTATTTTCTCAGGAATAACAAATCCTAAATTTTTAATAATAAACGAATTTCTACTATCCCTGGTCACAGTGCTCAGGTGAGCCATGTTGCCTATGGGCCCCTTGTGTTATGTACAATATCGCTAGAACAAAATGTGGAGTAATGAAATAAAGACAAGTACATGTATATGTAAATGTATATATTAGTATGCATGTAAATCTGCACGTGTGATATTGAAAAAAAAATATGCTGAGTCGATCGTCGTGATAAATTGCTGATAGTATTTAAAAATTATTTTTAAAATAAATTCATTGTTTATGGGATCATTGTTAATGAAACGTTCACCATTTATACCGTATAAGTATTTGTTAAGTAAATACTGGTTAAAGAAGAGAACATTTAAATTATATCGTTATTTGGCGTACTTCAAAAACGACTGCTTTCGTGGCGAAACCACGACTAGATGATATGCAATAAACAAAAAACAAATTATTATAACAGTTCATGTTAAAATTATTGTTTATTTAATTGTTATTTAATCATTTAATTGCATGTACTGTCAACCAATTAGCCGCGCTTCACTGACCACATGCACCTCTGGCGGTGTATTGAGTTAATTGACACTTAAAAATGGACATTTGTTGTGAGAAGGATATGGAAATAACGAACAGTATTCAATCTCAACGTCCATTAAACAAATATGCATAATAAGAGCAGAGCAAACACGGACCTCCGAAACATCAGAGGTGGGATCTGTGAAGACAGGGTGGCGGATGGCGGTATGCGAATTTGGTGTTATAAAGAGAATTTATATAGCAGGAAAAACGTTCGTGGGAAATCATGGCGATATTGCGAAAATGGCGATGAATCGAATGGCGATAGTTAGACAATTGACTGTATATAGAACAAATCTTTAAAAATCTTCTCTTCAATAACCACTGGGCCAGGAAAGCTGAAACTTATGTGGAAGCATCCTTGGTTAGTGTAAATATTAGATTGTTAGAATCATGACCCCCAGAGGTATGGCAGGGCTACAATAGGGAAATCAGGTTTTACATAGAAATATATTGAACACATTTTTAAAAATCCTTTTCTCCGGAACCACTTGGCCGGGAAAGCTGAAACTTATGTGGAAGCATCCTTGGGTAGTGTAAATATTAAATTGTAAAAATCATTACCCCCAGAGATAGGGCAGGGCAACAAAGGGAATCTAAGTTTTACATGGATATATTTAAGAAAAATGTTTTAAGAATCTTCTTCTAAAACCCACTGGGCCAGGAAAGCTGATACTTTTGTGGAAGCATTATGGGGTATAATGTAGATTCTAAAGTATTAAAATCATAAAGGGGATAGTGGGCCATATTTAGTATAACAAGAGAAAAATCTGGTCAAGAACTGCATTACCCAATTTACTCAGGTGAGCAATGTGGCCATTGGGCCTCTTGTCTAATTTTCTTTTTCTATTCATATCAAATTTTTCAAAGGGCAGGTCTTCTATCTTTTTTTTTATTCTTGAATAAAATTCATTTTACTTTCGTAAGATTTTTAATCCTGAGAAGTTTATACAAAAAACATTTCTCTCTAAGAGTAGAACTCTTAGACCAAATGAACGTTCTGCAAAGACAATATGTCCGAAGCTTGAACTTTAAAGTAAGTTCAAACTTCAGACATATTGTCTTTGCAGAACGTTCAATTTGTCTAAGAGTTCTGCTGGCGTATGCAATAACGACAGTACGTCCATTCTGCACTTGAGAAATAACGGCCGGCTCCTAATCTATGTGCACTTGAATCCGTTTCCACAATGAAAGGTAATGTGAAGTCAGCATATCCAAGTTAAAGGAGCACTAGATAACTGTGTTTTTCGCTGTTCAAACGAATCCTGACAACTCGTAGCCCACTCTTCACCAAATTTTGTCTTTGGGTCTTTGTTTGAAATTTCCAAGCTTAATTTGAAACATATTAAACTTGGAAATTTCAAGAAATGTGAAAATTTTCGGATAAAACGGCGATATTAGCCCTCAGATCTTAAGAATGATTTCGCTTTTTTCACATTTTCAGGTGTTTTCCAGTTAACTATGCATTTGATCTTGTCCATATTGGACCGTTTACGGTAGCTCAGTCGGTAGAGCGCTTGCTCTGTGATCGGGAGGTCATGAGTTCAAATCTCGGCATTTGAAGTGAAAGTTGTGGGTCCTTCGGATGAGACCTTAAAAACCAAGGCCCCTTATCAGCGGCAGGCGTTGGCACGATAAAGATCATTCACTGCTCAATGGCCCTGGGTGCCGAGTAAAGGTCAAAATTTGAAGCCCTTCACCAGCATACGATGGCGTCTCCATATAGTGAAAAATTCTCAAGCGGGATGTTAAACAAAATACAATAAATCAATCAATCAATCTAACCATCTGTGTTGATGCCATCTTTACTCACAATATGTTCCAAAAATTGCACAGATTGTTTGAAAAACACCTCCGCATCTTCAGTTTTAAGCCATGTCGACGTAGAATATATAACACTTTGTTTAGACGTTCAATATGCTCACTTAGTGACTTTGAATATACAAAAATGTCGTCCATGAAAAACTAGCATGATATTGATAACTTTTTCCCAAAAACACTGCTGCATTAAACGTTGGAACGTAGCAGGCGTGTTGTTAAGGCCAAAAGGCATGCACATAAAGTTATAAAGTCCAAAAGGTGTTGCTAAAGCTGTTTTCTCTATATCCTTTTCTGCTACTGCTATTTGGTCGTAACTGGAAGTTAAATACATTGTAGAAAACATAACAGAATCGTGTTATACATCAAAATTTTCTTCAACTCTGGGTTACGGAAATTTGTCTTTGTTCGTTTTCTCGTTAGGTTTCCGATAGTCTACACAAAGTCGTAGAATATTGTCTTTCTTCCGAACAAATACGATAGGTGAAGCAAAAAGTCTGGTACTCTACCTAATTACACCGTTATCCAATAATTTTCTAATGTGCTGTTTCACTTCCTAAAACTGAGATGGGGGTATACGGTGGTACTGTTTAGAAACCGGTTTATCATCAGTGAGGCGAATGCAATGTTTAACAGTATCTGTATCTCATCATCATACCTGGAGAAAATGTCCGTTTATTTCTGGAAAAGTGAAGTTATTAACACTTTTTCTTCTTTTCTACAATCGAGATGGTATATGTCCTCGAATAACGTGAATTTATCATCATGGGTTGTTACCTCTGAGACGTCACAATTCTGAATAAATATTTCTTCAACACTGTCGACTCGATCAAATCCGATATTTGATCTGTTGGTATCAACTTCACATCTAGACACAGTTCCTATCCGTGTACGTGGTTTAACTGAAATATCCTCATCTTCGATATTGGCTACACGAACCCATGATTTTCCATTTTTTGTGGAAGCACATGTATCTACAGTTTGGAAATTTCTATGTAGATGTGAGCCATTAATCAAAGGATTAACAATAACATCATTGTCAATATGCTGTCCAGTGCACTCTATAACAATGACAGTATTTGCTGGTATACGAATAGGAATTTACCCGCTCACTAGACTCGTGAAAATCCATTAAAAATCCTGTGATCGAACACGTTGCTTTCGATAAAAACTTTCTGTAAATTTGCACTTGTTGGAATGTTACAAGTAGATAAGAGATTCTTGCAAAAACTGAAAATATTCATACTGATGAGACCTGGTAGAGCGTCTTTGCGTTTCCTCGTTTCAGTATCTAAGGAGTCTTTTACATGTACTATAAGTACTGGATATCAGGTTCTACATATCCTACATATGGGATGGTTAATCCATCTGCAGCTTTGAGTCAAATCAGGTTGTTTTGTATGATGGTTGTTCCTAAAGGTTGAATAAACTGTGTGAAAAAGCTTTCTGTCAATGATGAAACCATGGAACCTGCGTTGCAGGGGATTTTCACATTTAACACACTAATATCCATCACAGGACACTTCCCTATAAAGCATTGCATAAACGATGAGTCCTGTTGACCGTCATCTATTGCCGGACTCGTGTTAAAAAATAATAACAATAATAATAATAACCTTTATTTATGCAGGATAGCACAATAAGCATAAAGCTAGTTTTAATTGTGGTCCTGCATTAAAACATATTTGCAATCACATAAGAATATACAAAATTAACATCTTAATATAAACACAAGATATAAAAGTACAACACATACACTCATATATAAACGTAAAGAAGCATGTTTTTATATACACTCAATCGCCCCGTGGGGATCCGGGTTAAAATATGTCCTCAGTACCCCTTGCTTGTCGTAAAAGGAGACTAAATGGGGCGGTCCTTCGGATGAGACCGTATAAACCGAGGCCCTTTAATATTTGTGGCACGATAAAGATCCCTCCCTGCTCAAAGGCCAAGCATAGGCCTAAATTTGCAGCCCTTTACCGGCAATGGTGACGTCTCCATATCAGTGAAATATTCTGGAGAGGGACGTTAAACAGTATACAATCAATCAATCAATTTATATACACTCAATCATAGGGGAAGAAACCCATTTTAAGTATTGCGTCTGTTAAAATACTCACTCAGATAAACAGATTTAAAAATATCCAGTGACCTAGAGTTTCTAACATTTTGTGACAATTTGTTCCTTAAAAATGCAGATGAATATCTAAAAGAACGTTTGTAATTTTTTGTTTTGGCTCGTGGTAAATACAACATGTTTGACATGAAATCACTCGACCTGGTTTGGCGACAATTAACATCTCTTGTATATTGAAACACATTCAAATAATCTGGCATTTGATTGTTTAAAACCTTAAAGAGAAAAATGACCTGTCTAAACATAAAATAATCCTTGTTTGGCATCCAATTTAAACAGGAAAATAAAAAGGTAGTAGGAGTTAAAATATTTCGAATGTTTAAGAGTACCCTGGCTGCCCTCTTTTGAAGTTTAAATAACTTTTCTAAGTACATTTGATTTTTCACATTGCACCAAATAGTGGAACAGCATGTAAAATGTGGAAATACAATGCTATTAAAAACCTTAGTTAAAGCATTTGGTGGCATAAAATGACTCACTCTCTTAAGCACAGTAAGCTTTCTTAAAATTTTCTTTAAATAAAATCAACATGAACATCCCAAGATAAGGTATTATCAATAAAAACACCAAGTAATTTGGCCTGCTTCATAAATTCAATTTGAACATCATTAAAATTTATGACAAAATTTCTACATTTTTGCAACCTTTGGATGTGCCAATTAGCATGCACTATGTTTTTTGAAGATTTATACTAAGCTTTTTTTGATAATCCATTGCATACCTAAATCCAAATCTTCTTGAAGTTTTTCTTCTCAATAACGTCTATGCTTTTATCGCTTACATCCTGCAAGGAGCCGTCTGCATACATTGTTACTGACGAGTGTTTAAGACACTTTGAGTAGTCATTAATATTTAAAATAAAAAATAAACGGTCCTAAAATTGACCCTTAATGGACATTTAAAGTTATATCTTTTTCTCGTGAAAAAGCACCTTGCCAACTGACACATTGCTAACGTTTTTAAAGATAAGATTGAAAAAAAATTAAAAGTATTTTCACAGATTCCAAATGACCTCAGCTTGTGTAAAAGAACTTTATGATTGATTGTATCAAAAGCTTTACGCAGGTCAATTAACAGAACTCCTATGAGTTTACCGTCTTCCATGTTTTTAAACCATTTATCTGTAAGAATCTTAGCACCATAATCTAACCAAGCAGTGAGGCAGATGTTGTTTCCATAATTTATTGAGGGAATAATGGCATTGATCTAAAATAAACAAAATACATAATAAGTCAAATTTACAGAAAACGTGAAAATAACATGTGACTTTGAGATAATTTACCTACAGTAAACGTTTATGACAAAAAACGTATGACTCTATGAAAAAATGTGTACTGTAAACAATTCAAATTGGAATCGTACAGGCTCTTTATGATTAATTTTGAGTTTCAACTTTGAATGCAAAAATACAATAAAGTAAAACATTAGCAATCAAAATAACAACGTAAATAAAATTTTTAAATGTTAAGGAAACACATAATTAAATATACAAGCTACATACCATAAGATGCATATGATGGACATTGGATTTTAAATTCTCCTTTTTTGAAAACGTATTACTGCTCTGACATACAAAGGTAAAGCGCAGTAAATTTATACATATAATGAAAATGTATTATTGGATAACAAAATAGGAAATAACAAATCAACTGAAGGAACCAAATCATAGAAAAAAACTTTACTCAGGCAACTCAATCCAGATGTGCAATAGATTTTTTAATTAATCAAATTTTAAGATTTTATTTCTAAAAAAGATATGAAAAAATAAATAAAAACAAATAAATACATTTGAATTAGATTTCATAATATCACACGTATTCCATTTGAATGTGAACCAGGGATATTTTGGGGTCTTATAGTTTTGAATTGATTACAAAAAGTATTATTATACCTCATCATAAATATTATAAACGACGCGTTATATGCCGTAAAACGTCTTACCCCACCTCTGTTGATTTTTTCCGTAAAAATCCTGGCTTACGATTGTTTAAAGTCTGTCACGTTAAAGCGGTGGATTACTTATACCCGGTCAGTTGCTAATCTATACCCGGTCAATGTATTACGTAACAAACATAACATGATGTCATAATAGGCACAGTATAAGCGTGATGAAGCATTTAGCAGTAAAAATCATTTATAAACTACAGATAAAACAATAATGTTTCATCAGTGGGGTAAATTCGTTACATAGTCTTTTAGTGACAGAGTTTGGGATGATACCTGGTTAGTAAATTTCATACTTGACTCGGCTCCGCCACGCCAGGTATGAAATTTACTAACCAGGTATCATCCCATACCCTGTCACTAAAAGACTATGTAACTAAAAATGTTTCCGGTCGTCGGCAAGCTTTTCATTATATTCCACTTCTTCGAAACACCTAGTGTTTTTTCCCTCAATATTGTTCTCGTTCATTGAACGAAAACTCCCGAGAAAAGTAGACTTCACAATAGCCTCTTTTACGTCACAAATATGAAAATAATGTGTTGACAAAAGGGTTTTTATAGTAACTTTACGTAAAAAATGAAAGTGAATCTGAAAAGAGTTAAAATTTTAAAAGTTTGTATTATTTCAAAGGTAATGCTTGTTTCAGTATAATGAACAATTCATTGCATGAATGTTTGGGAAACATGAAAACTTATTCAGCCAAGAAATTTCATATTCCCCTCGGGCGAAGCCCTCAGGGAATATGATTCTTCTTGGCTGAATAAGTCTTCATATTTCCCTCACTATCATGCATGCAATAAATGTATATATTCGAAAGTAAAATTTTACTTGTTGGAGTATTTTCTCCATTACACCAAGTATATCATTGTTGATGACTTTTCATAGTTTTTCATAAATCATGCAAATCTACTTTATTCAAAAGTTGTTATAAAGGAAGAGTACTTTTATCATTGTCTGATAGACAGTTCAGATCGCCGCACATCACTGTATTATTAAAACTTTCTGTGTGTTTACTTATCCGTCACGTGACGTGATTGGCCATAGTACAGACGTGCTTTCGTTAGCTTCATCCTTTTAACCAATTTTCTGAGTCTTTGCGGCAAAGATTCTTTTTTTGTGTGTGTTTGGATGTGTATATATTGTATAGACTCTGGATATATGTTTCCCGAACTTTTTTCCTTTCTTTGGATTTATTTGCTTTGTGTTTCTTTATTCTTCGAGTTTAAACCTATCTTCCTGTAATTCCTGTGGGTAGGTGTTCACAATCTTTTGAACTACCTGGTCAACCTAGTTTACCTAGTAAGTGATTAACGGTTTTGTAAACAGCACACGGAGAATGGATTCATACTCGTAAACCTGTATATTTGAGAAACAGGGACAATGAAACAAGTAAGGACAAAATATTCTCCAAGTATTATTTAGAAGAGGCTGCAGGCACCGTAGTTTCTGATGTAATGTGCGTGTAAATTCGGGGATAGTAGAGCTACACTAATACAGGATGGATTTACACTCGGAAGCAGAACCGCTGGGACGGAATCTCAGGATGAAAATGTCGTTCGTGTCCTGGTGAAATGAGTTCCCCTTTCTGTAGAAGATTGCTGCATTATTAACATGCATGAGAGCCTTGATGACAAGTTTACCAGCGACATCAAATTTTAGAAAATTAGAAATCCTAAAACTCACGCAATGACTGAAATTTTAAACAAAAATCGTTTTGCATATATGTCACCACTGGATAATGGAAAGTTCCTAGCACGCTCTACTACATGCGCAGGATTACGCTGTACCATTTCTCACAAAGGTCAGCCTGTCCGTAAAAAAGAGAAAAAAATGCACCAATTGCTGGGCGGATGATCACTTCAGGAGCAATTGTGAATTCGAGCAGTGTAGTAGAATTTGTAAACAACCTGGTCACTTTCCAGGATCTGACCAGTGTAAATCCTATGTTACAAATCAAAAGGATATAATATGCTTTCTAGTGAGGAAAATCCTTTGTCCAACTTCTTTCCTACCGAAATCAAGGTTTTCCAGCAATCGTACCGATCAGTGGAACATGCCTATCAGCTCATAAAGTCTTTACGATCGGGAGACCTTAGCCGTGCAGATGTCGTGTGTAAAGTGGAAAGTGCCTTGAAAGCCAATTAAGCACATATAGGAGGCCAAGTTTTTGAATCAGATGCATGGCTTTCATTTAAATATTCAATTATAAACGGAATTCTGGAGGCAAAACTTTAACAGTGCACCCAATTTAGGGATTCTTTAAAAAAAAGGTGTGAAAACCACATCCTGGCACTCATGGTTGAATCGACATGGGACGGGCAATGGGGTAGTGGGCTGAACTTTACTAGAACATCGCAAACAGTCATGCAGCATTGGCAGGGCCAAATTTGACTCGGGCAACTGCTCAATGACATGGCTGCCAAATTAAAATATGGATAAATGATAGGATGTTTGATGTCATATCTATTCAAGAAACTCATTATATCGAAAAGAACGTTTTAAAATATAATGGTTGCTGGCAAGGTGTATCTATTCACAGCTACTCAATATCGCAGATCGGTCTAAATTTTATTTAATAAAGATATACCTATCAGAATAATTAGTATGCATAGATCAAACGATGGAAGAAAACTTCGGGTGAATAAAGATTATGATGACAAACGTATGACTCTTGTTAATATTTATGCAACGAATGATATTAATAAAAGATCTGATCTTTTTAAACGTACTTTGATACTTCTCACTGTCATATTCATTCAGCAGCAAAATCACATGTATACCCACAGTGAAGGTCAGTTTTGAAATTTTGAATAACCATAAAAACATGATCATGCCAAAAATAGGATTTGATTATAGAAGGAATCAATAACCTGTAAATAATTTTGAAAAATAAAACAAAATTAATAACAAAAACATGTATCAAAGTGCTATTTATAATATGTGAGAATATAAAAAAGATATCAGAATAAAGATGTAATCTTTTTAAACAAACATCTGAACATGTACGAACAAAAAAATACTTAAAGTATCAGTGTATCAAAAAAGTATAAAAATTATAATTTTCCAGCTTGGTGTCTGGAGCGACTAAATGAATACATGACCTAGAGGTTGTTGATGCAAGCACACTTAATGAAAGTTTAAGGTAGTTTTACGCAGAGGCCCAGCCAAAACGAAAATTCTATTAATCGATCAAAAGCAATAAGCTAGGAACAGGCACAGGAATATCACTAAAAATTCTGTGAAAAATGTGAGCTGCAAATTAATAGGCACTTAAAAAGCATAGGAAAAGAAAATGACATAGTAAGAGAAGAAGTTGAAAACTGCTAATTCACTGCTCACTTCAAAACTAAAATTTAACTTGCATCAAGGCCTCTCAAGATCAACCAAGCAACATCCCATCATGCCAAATAAGATCTTGCAAAAATCAACCAGTATATCTCTAGTGATACATTTAGCCCTGTTGACTTCAGATTCCGCATCTGGTATTTACTAGCAATCCATTTTGTAAGCAGAATCTCCGATTTTCATAACCAGCTAACTATGAAATCCCTGAAGTTTGCAAAAGATAAGAATGGGTTAGAGTATGTAACTATAAATTATGAAACACAAAAGAAGAACTACCGGGGTGACAAGTACGAGGAGGCCCGGGAGAAGATAATGTATGCTGCATGAATATCAACAAGTCCAGTGGAATCCCTCAGAAAGTTCATCAAAAGACCCGGCAGCAATGTCACTCTTTAAGGAATGTGCACGAGATGATTTACGTGGAGAATTACCTGAATCCTTTTCAGTATGGTATATAATCACCCCGGTTAAGCCCAAGAAATTCACCACATTCATGTCAGATATTTGCAAGAGCACTGGGACCACAAGATTCACAGCACATTCTCTCTGTTCATCTTTGATCACAGCAATGAGCGATGCTGATCTAACCGACAGGCATATAATGTTTATGCCAGATCACAAGAGGGAGGAATCACTGAAGTCATACTGCCGTCGCCCGAGCACAGAACAGAAACATGTCATCAGCTCTGTTCTTACATGTATTAATGTTGCAAGCGGAGATAAAAAAGCAAGCATGCTTACCCCAAGTCTGATTTCGTCAACTCAAACACAGTCAGTCAGCAATCAAAGTCTCCAAATAAGAAGGGAATCCATTTATTTGTCGGGATTCGGAGCACGCTCTGTCTTCAAAGACTGCCACTTTCACTTTAAATCTCCTAACACTGTAAACAGTGTCATATCATAGTATGAAACCTTTTTCAAATGCAAAATAACATATTTTAGTGAATTACTCGCTTATTCATAAATTGTAAAGTCAAAGTTAAATATTGTATGCCTAATGTTTGGAAATTATATTTATATCAACGTTTCAGCTCTACGGAATTATTTTTTCATTTGATGCATTCCTACATGTTCGGCAAATTCAAGTTTAAAATAACACTTGATTGAACCTTAAACTCTTTCAATCAATACAACTTGGAGAACATGACATAAACCAACAGGGAATCATGCCTTTGAAATACCCCGACTTCTCCAACTCGGCATGAACTCTCTGTATTGTTCAGTTCAACAGAGTAATTCGATGTTAAAGAATCTGACGGGATAAGGCTAGTCATATGCTTACCCAAAGGCAGGTAAAATATCAAATAAAGAATTCTTACAAATTCCACGTTTTGGTAAATTTGGGATTTATTTATAACCATATGCATACAACAAAGATAAAACCTGAATCAAGTGACTTAGAAATTGATTGTAATTTACCCATCAAAATGGTAACACGCTTTAGTAACCTTAAAAATGATAAAAATTGAATGTAAAAAATGTTTTTTTTTATTTAGAGTGGGTCTTCATACCAGATTTTATTAAAGAAAATGGAAAGGGTATGGAAGGATGTATCTCTTACCATTTTCAAAAAAAAAAATGGTACGAAGACCCACTCTATGTAAAAAAAAGTTAGTCTTCCTATTTAAATTTCGGAACATAATCTCAAAAGCCCCAAGTCCAGTTTTGCGTTTGATAAACATATAGAACTGTTTGTTATTAAAAGGGCAATGAATGTGAGACGTCGTGGCTCAGTGCTCATAGTGGCAGTGATGAAGCACCAAATTATTTGTTGCAAGTGTTCGAATCACGGTTTCAGGTTGAAATTTATAGATAAATATATTTTTTCACTAAAACAAAATGAATGAATAAGATAATTAATTTATTCCCGATCAATGAATATATTTTCTTTACTAAACAAATTAATAAGATATACGAGGGCCGTTCAAAAATTAAGCGGACTGTGCTATTATTTACTCTTACAGACGTCATATAGTTGTAAAATTTCACAGAAATATGTATCTTAAAGATTCCAATAAATTTTGGGCAAAATTTCTGTATTTAAAAAAAAAAATTACTAAAAATATCTGTATGTTGATATCGTTGATGGAGAGGTACGGTGCACGACAAAAAAATTGAAAGAAAAGCATGCGGATTAAAAAATTTAACTCACTGATTTTCTAAAATTCGCGATATTTTCCAACAATTTTCTCAAATGTACCATTAAATTGTTCTTTCATTACGTATTTAAATTTTGGACGTGATATTTGAAGTACTTAAAGAAATATAGTGATTTTTCTCTGATGCGATTCCCGTGAAAACGACTGTGAAAATGACGTCTCCTGAATTGACGGCGCAGCACACTTTTGCTAAAATATGTGTAATGCTCGAGATATCAGCAAAATAGTTCCAAAATATGCAAAATAAAACATGTAGTAAACAAGGCTACTCGTGACATTCACCCACAAACAGCAAATTGAAATTTTAGACAGTTAGACCTCTGAAAAAAGGCTATAAGGGAGGACGGAAAGAAGATTATAGACAAAAAGTTAACTTTATCCGGACTGTAAAGAACGTGATCGAGAGTCACCAATATCACACTATATCTCATAAGTAGTTTTTGGTTTTAGAACAAAAAAGAATATTCTTTAATTGTTTAATATATTTTGAGCTTGACAAGAAAAGGTGTTTTGATGTTGAGTAGATAAGGTAACTCAAACTATTTGTGCCCGATTATGTCGTCAAATATTTCTTCTGTGCAACAAGTCCGCGTAATTTTTGAAGGGCCTTCGTATATATAACATTTTGAATGCATTCAGTTCAAGAATACATTACACGATTGAAATGTAAACAAAAATGGATATACCAGCAAGATATGGCTGTTTTATATGCAAGTAAAGGAAAGGTAGAACCATCTCTTCACTCCTCACAACATATTTGATAAAACAATTAATACGCAGATGAATAGCATCACATGTTTTAGAAGATACTGTAACGATTTTTGCAAGATTTAACCGTATAGATATTGTCATTTGGACAGTGCTGTACAAAGTTTAAATGTTTAGGTAAATGTTACGACTATGAAATTTTCGATATGCTTACAGAGCGACAAAATCCGAGTGATCATTTGGCTAACCTTACCCCCCCCCCCCTTCCCCGATTCTTTAGTGTAAGAAATGACCTAACAGTTATGCGAAACATATTAGTTATAATATATACCATATTAGGATGTGTTTGCAAAGAAGGCCATTTCACTCATCTTTTAATTTCGAAATGCTGACTTTAAACAAGGTTGTTAAAATACCTTTATCCTCAATCAATTTGTTGTTAGCAATCCTTTTTTTACAAACCTTTGTGACATAATCATAATACAAAGGGAATAATGAAATATTATTGTATAAATATTGCAATAAAGGGCGATTGAAAAACTAAAACCATCCTTTTAACAATACAACTTAGCATCTGGTTGACTATTATCTTTTATAGCCCGTCAAACGTCTAAGTATAAAAAAGATGTATACACAATAGGCCATACAGATTGTCATGGGAGAGAGATTGAAACTGACACGAAAAAACCTCATTCATGAACGTAGAAATTTTGTCTAGTAATGAATTCAGGTCTTCTTCAGGTATTACATATGGCGTAAGACTAGGAAGTTGTATAATTTATTATATACCCGTATATACTCGCATATAAGTCGGTTGTAGTTAATAAGTTTATATATCAGAGGGACAGACCTCATATAATACCATTAATTTTATAGCTCGCCTATCAGTCGGACATAGAGTTTTAGACCAGAGATTTACTCCCAAAAATCTGACTTATAGGCGAGTATATACGGTAAAGTATATCACTCAATTTTACTATAGAATTCAAGCAATCACGTGACGTCCTGATCCGAGTTTCCGGATCACCACACTGTGGTTTTTTGAATCCACATCACCACACTATGAAACTGATGACGTAGTACGTAAAAACATGACGTTATTTTTCTTGCGGGTTAAAAAGTCCATTGTTATTATGCTTTGTTTCATGGATAAATATTATACAAATGATATTTAAAGTTTAATTTTATGTTATGTTTAGGTAGATATAAGGGGGTATATAATAAATTTATCATTATAACAGTAACTTGATCCGAAGAGCCGTATCACGTCTCGTTGGCAGGATTGGATCATCAGATCAAACTCGACGCTTCGCGTCTAGTTAGATTTAATGATCTGCGCCTGTCAACTCGACGTTATATGACCCTTAGAATCAAGTTACTGTTATAATAATTTATACATACCAATTTGCATTTTTAATAAAATTTTAACAATATTTTGGGTTTTCAAAGTTTTGAATGCTGTTAATCATAAGTACAGTACTAAAATGCCGGGGAAAAATCTTTTTTTCTTTACCGGATGTAATGCCTATTTTTCCTCAAAATGACTGATAGCAAGAAGGGGGATGTTTTAAGAGCTATGTGTTACCTTATAAAATTTAATGATAACCTTAAAATTGAATATCTTTAGGTAAAAAGTAAATTTACACAAAGTTAATGCTCCATTTAAACGCAAAATGTTATTTTTAGATCTTAGAAAGAAACAAATATCCGGTAAATCTTAAAACATCCCCTCGTCCAACCATTTGATTAAAACGTGCTAGTCCGCCATATACAACAAATGTAGCCCGATTTCTACCAGGATTAGGTTTATTAATATCTTAATTTGATCGAAATTAATGTTCTTTGGCAATTTTAAGTGCATGTTTTTCAAATACTGCGGTCGAATTTTCTCTAACTTGGCGTAATGTAGCAACTTTTGGACTGGTCAAGAAACTGTCATTTATGCTATTGAAACAATGAGCCCGATGAGTTGTTATATAGTGTACATTTGCATCTGCTGCTCTTTTTTTCTTTATTTTGAGCATTTCCAGCATTAGCAATGAAAATCATCATTTGAGAAAATATAGGCATCACATCCGGTAGAGAAAGAAGGATTTTCCTCAGGCATTTTAGTACAATACTTATGATTAACAGCTACAAAACCTTGAAAACCCAAAATATTGTTAAAAACATATTAAAAGTGCAAAATTTTGATTTCTGTTAAGATGGCTAAAAAGCAACTTCCGGTAGTGGAAAGAAATTCATTCAACCGTTAAATAATATATTTAGTAAAGTAAAAGTTGCCTTACTTTTTTGGTACATAGATATAACCCGTAAATAATTTTCAACCTAAAATAAGGCTGTTGCGTTTTCATTGACGGTGAGTATATTTTATGTCTATGTAATTTGCTTGAAAATAAAAGATACTACAGAGTCTGACACACCTATTTCATACTTGGATATTTTACTTGAAAAAGACCTGATGGTAATTTAATAACCAAGCTATGTGATAAACGTGATGACTTTAACTTTTCTATCGTCAACTTCCCTTACTTATGCAGTAATTAACCTTCATCACCTGCATACGGAGTATATATATCTCAGTTGATTCGATATGCAAGAGCTTCCTCTATGTATGAATGATTTCTAAAACGAGGTAAATTATTTACAAGCAAGTTGATGAAACAAGAATATCATCAGCCTCGTTTAAAGTCATCATTTAGTAAGGTCTTTGTCGATACAATGACCTTGTCAGCAAATACAATTTATCATTGAGCCAAATGCTGAAGGACGTTTTTCATGCTAATTATTAGTCCATTATTTATACACTGAATTGACGACGGATTTTTCCATTATTTCCTGATCATGACAAGGATCACACGGCGGGTGTGACCGGTCAGCAGGAGATATTCACTCCTCCATGGCACCTGATTCCATCTCTGATATGTTGGAGGTCCGAGTTTGCTCTGCTCCTATTTTGTATTGTTTATGCACTTTGAGATTGAATACTGTTCGTTTTCTCCATATCCTCCTTTCTTTGTTTCAGATTCCAGTTTTGCCATCTACGATGATAGTGATACAAGTAATAAGATAAAATTTAACAAATGTCGACTCTCGTTGATTAAAGGAATTTCAGAATCAGATTTGACCAATTTAAAAGACTCCTTAAAAGGTAACTTAAAGTTAAGATTTGTACATACACAGGCAATATCCCCACATATGATCCACATATGTGAATCATGTAATCGGTTTCATATGAGAATCATAAAAAGGGCATCATATTTGAATCATATAAAGCAAATCATATGATTCACATATGATCCACATGAATGAATCGCATGAAAAAAACTTCATTTGATTTGCATATGATAAATTTAAGTGGCCTTCAAGCAAAAAAAAAAAAAGATCTTCCATTGTAACCCTGCCCTACCCCCGGGGTCCTGATTTGAACAAACTTGAATCTACACTTCCTAAGGATACTTTTATATAAATATACTCAATCATGGCTTTTCTTCTGTTGAGAAAAAGATTTGTAAGTTGAGAAAAAGATTTGTAAAGAATTTTCCTATCTATTTCTATGTCAAACTTTGATTGTCCCTTGTGCAGAGCTACCAAACCTTACGGTTTTGGCTTACGAAAGTCTTACGTCATCCAAAATATGCCTTACGACTTCTCACTTTATTTTTCCGATTTCGGTTTTTCTCCATCAAAGTTTATAACACCGGAATTTTCATTACTGACCAACTATAGATTATATTACTATAATTCAATATTGCTAATCCTTACAATGCTTGCTTCTTTAGTCGTTTCAATTTTAGATGGCCAATCGCATTCATGTCAATGTTTTAAAGTAAACAAAATGGGAGCATGCCTCAAATTGTTCCGATTGCATGTCTATACAAAACATATTCGGCTGCAGGGGTCCTAGGCGTTATTTCGGACCCCGCGTTACTATTTGTCATTTGAGAATGTTGGCATCTCTGCTTGTGGCCCTGCCCTACCCCCGGGGGTCTTGATTTGAAAAAAAAATTGAAACTACACCACCCGAGGATGCTTCCATATTGGTATGGCCGATCCTGACTTTGCTGTTTTTGAGGAGAACAATTTTAGCTCACGTGAGCCGAAGGCTCAAGTGAGCTTTTCTCATCAAAATTTATCCGTTGTATTTCGTTGTCGTTGTCCTCGTTGTCGTCGTAGTTGTTGTCGTTGTAAACCTTTCTTATTTTCATCTTCTTCTCAAGAACAACATGGCCAATTTCATTCAAACTTGCGACAAAGTATCCTTGCATAAAGAGGATTCAAATTTGTTCAAATGAGGGCCACGCTCTCCCCCAAGGGGAGATAATCATGAATTAGAGCAAAATTACTGGCATCTTCTCCTCAAGAACCACTGGCCCAGGAAAGATTAAACTTATGTGGAATCCTCCTTAGATAGTGTAGATTCACATTTGTTCAGGTCATGACTCATTGGGGTAGGGTGGGGCCAGAATAGCAGATCAAAGTTTTACATATTAATATATAAGGAAATATCTTTTAAAAATCTTCTTCTCAAGAACAACTAGGCCAGGAAAGATGAAACTCATGTGAAATCATCATCAGGTAGTGTAGATTCAATTTTTTTCAAATCATTACCACCGGTGGTAGGGTGGGGCCAGTATGGCCAATCAGTTTTACATAGTTACATAGGAATAAATAGGAAAAATATAAAAAAAATCTTCTTCTCAAGAACCACCAGGCCAGGAAAGACTAAACTCAGTTGGAATCATCATCATTTAGTGCAGATTCAAGTTTTTTCAAACCATGACCCCTGGGAGTAGGGTGGGCCAAAATGGCTGATCAAAGTTTTACCATAGAAATATATAGGAAAAAATCTTTAAAATTCTGCTACAGAACCACTAGGCCAGAAAAAATGAAACTTAGGTGGAAACATCATAATTTAGTGTAGATCCAAGTTTGTTCAAATCATGACCCCTGGGGGTAGGTTCGGGCCAATATGGCCGATCAAAGTTTTACATAGGAATATGCTGTAAATATATATTATATTTAGCGTGTAGGATATTTGGCAGAAATTGATTTTTAAAAAAGTTTTTTGATTTTTGATTTTTGATAACTATTTGATTTAGCGCATTTCTTCATCTCCTTAAATATGTTAAATATGTTTGAGACAATTAGTGTTGTATTCAGGGATGGAGTAATTTTAGTAAAATCAGTAATTTGTATTTGAGCGAGTCTTCAATTACAAGTAATTGAATGTATTTAAATGCATTTCAAAAAAGGTCATATATTTTCAATTACTTTTCAATTACATTTCAATTACTATCATCAAAAAGAAATTTTATTAAAAAAATGCGTATGATAATACTATTTTGTTAATAATAGATGCAGTTTTGA
The DNA here is from genome assembly GCF_032062105.1 of Saccostrea cuccullata. Lineage (NCBI taxonomy): Eukaryota > Metazoa > Mollusca > Bivalvia > Ostreida > Ostreidae > Saccostrea > Saccostrea cuccullata. The sequence continues at coordinate 55,093 of NW_026934348.1, forward strand.
TACTGGAGGGTTTATACTACCTATCCTGGTATTCCCACAGTACAATAGGTTGTTCAGATAGTTAATTTGTGTTTACAGTAATTAGACTACAGGTGTAACTACATCCCTTTTAAATATACCTGTTTTCTATACATTTTTTGATAAAAAATAATAAATAGATTTGTGAGAAATATTAATTTTATATCCTTAAAAAATGCACTTGTGAGATTAAAAAAAGCCGTACGCCATGCTGGTGTAGCATGGACTTGTGTTTGTACATTAATTAAATGTCTCATAATTGTTTAATTTGTTTATACAGTGTGTCACACACCAAATCTCATTTAAAATAAAGAAATTTTTACTTTTTGAAAATAAAACTTAGTAATTGAAATGGATTTAATTACATTTGTCAAAGTAATTGAAAGTAATTAATTACATTTGACAAAATAAATGTAATTGTAATTGCAAGTAATTGACAAAATTATCAACGCATTTGAAAGTAATTAATTTCATTTCAAATTAATTGACCTCAAGCCTGGTTGTATTTGATTTAGCGGTTTCTGCGTTCCGGCAAAGCCGCTCAAAAGAATACACAGCCAAATTTAGTACGTTTACAGTATAGGAAAAAATCTTCAAAAATCTTCTTCTCAAGAACCACTTAGACAGGAAATATGTGAAGTAGTGCGAATTCAACTTTGTTCAAATTATGACCCACAGGGGTTGGGTGGGGCCAAAATGGCCGACCAAAGTTTTACATAGGAATATATAGTAAAACCTTTTTAATTCTTCTTTTCAAGTACTTCAAAGCCATAATTAGTAATATTTATATGGAATCATCCTAAAGTAATGTAGATTCTAGTTTGTTCAAATCATGATCTAAAAAATATAAAATCTAAGCCGCCACCCCATTTAAGTTAACTTTCAGTTCTGATCTGATATGTGCTTTTTCCTAGGCAGTTTGGGAAGGTGAGCGCTGTGGCCCCTGGGCCTCTTGTTAATGATTGTTCCTATATATTTCTATGAAGAAATTTGATCGTCTATTGTGGCCACGCCCTACCCCCGGGGGTCATGATTTTTCACTACCTAAGAATGCTTTCATATAAGTATGACCAATCATGGTTTTTCTGTTCTTGAGAAAAATTGTTAAAGATTTTCCCTATATATTTCTTTGTAAAACTTTGATCGTCCCTTGCGGTCCCGACCTACCATCGGGGATTATGATTTGAACAAACTTGATTCTTCACTACCTAAGGATGATTCCCAATAAGTTTTATCTTTCCTGGCACAGTGGTTCTTGAGAAGAAGATTTTTAAAACATGCCATCAAATGTTCACTAATTCCAAGTTATCTCACCTTAAATTGGGGTATGGCCCTTCATTTGAACAAACTTGAATTCCATTCATCTAAGGATGTTTTGTGGCAAGTTTGATTGAAATTGGCCCAGCGGTTCTGGAGAAGAAGTAAAAAATATGAAAAAGTTTACAGACAGACAGCTAGACAGACGGACGACGAACAAAATGTAATCAGAAAAGCTCACTTGAGCTTTCAGCTCAGGTGAGCAAAAAAGAACTTATGTCTTTAGCCTAACATGTAATGTTTACATTCATTCAGAAACAATATCATCCAAAATAACTTGCAGATCACGAATATCAGAACATAAGATTTACGAAAAACATAAATTTAACAATTGCATATAAAAAATGAGAGTATTATATAGAAAGTCCACACGTATCTGTATCCCTTATGTAATGATATTTAAACAATATTAATTGTTAGGAGATAACTTACTTTTTCCAACACCGAGCACTTCTGCTGCAGCACGTCAAACATGACATACACTTTCATCCGATAAAAGACAAAACCGGTTCAGAAAAAATGGGAAATTATTTTAATTTTACTCAAGAAATAAACAAAACCCAAAAGATTTAAAATGAAAAGCAGATAAATTTATTTTTTTTTTTATCAATTTTGTCATGAAAATGCATAATTGAAAAAAAAAAAATTAAAGGAAAGGGGTGGTTTAAACAGAGTAGAATTTTACATACCAGATGTTTTTTTTAAATAAATCCAGATTTTTATTATTAAAATTGCAATTTTAACCGAGTATAACTAGGACAAATTATAGAACACTGTTTCATATAATTCTCATATGATCCCTGTCAAAATATTTATATGTTTCTCTTGATAAGAAAGCATTTTATTGTTTAAATTACTTAATCTGATTTACACTTGTGTAATATGATTTACATATGATATGCAATATATGATTCTCATATGATATGAACCATATATGACCACCATATGAAAGGCTATGCATGTGTGGATCATATTTGGCAAAATTGCTTATGGATACAAGCGTTATTTGTTAACTTACAGGAAAGATTACTTTACATTTAAGAGTCAGAGATAAGAATTTCTATATTTCAGCGATGACCTCAGTGGATTTAGACTCTCTCAACAGCATACACAGTGTCAGAGAATTCATACATTTTCTGATAGATGAAACATATTTCACGGAACAAGATATGATCATCATGCAGTACTTAATGCGTACCATTGAGCGACTAGACCTAGAACAGACATGCATTGCTTATGCCACCAAAAGAAAGGGAAAATTATGCTACTTTCAAGAAGAAAAACGTACTGGTAAATAAGGATGTTATACTTATTCCAGTCATGCAAGATTCAGCTTATAGATATGTCCCATGCATTTAATTGCATTCTGACAAGTATATACACGTGATAAATGTTTCTTTAAATATACATAATAGGTATATTTCAAGAACACTGCTTCCTTTCAATTGAAATAAATATACAGAGTACTTGGCTAAGGTCGCAAAAAATTTTAACATAAACCAAATTATTCGAAAGTTTACTTAATAAAATGCAAATTCTATTTAAAATACATCGCTTTCCCGGAAGTGCAGTATATGCAGACACAATTAGTGCAGTATATGCAGACATTTACGCAGGTATGTTCAGGCAGCACTGAGATGATAAATCGTTTACTGTACACTTTTTGTGACTTATTACATTCAAAAATCGAAAAATCCATAAATGAAACATTAATATTTGCTATTGTTATCTCACTTTAATGAAAAAAAAAAAAATGTAAAGTTCAACATTACCCGGAGCGTAATTCTTTCTATTTGCTATATTAATTTTCTCTTAACAAATATTGATAAAATTATAATAAAAACATGAATGGACCCATGAAAAGTGCTTCTAGAATCCTTCACTCATATAACTGAATTAACTATTCCGTGTTTTGCAAGAAACCTTACCAACATTTTTACATCATGTACATTAGATCAAAGAATTCTTATCAATATATGTTAACAAAACGATTTTAACAGCAGGTTCAAAGTGCATTAGAATGCATCTCTTTTTTGTTACAATCATAAGAAGAAAGGCTGATCAGAAAGTCAAAACAATAACTGTCTCAATTTTACGTTTTTTTTTCTTAAACTCCCATTTTTTATCTTTGTTTAAATGAATTCTCGTTGTCTATTATTTTCACTTTGCAAATAGTTTATCAATAGAATGGAAAAATCGCGATAATCTTAGAATCAAGTTTGACATAATTTTTTGCACTCTAAACTTTTTTTATTGTAATTTTTTGACGGGCGTATCATGCTGTGCATGGCACTTACTTGTTCATATTTGCAAGTTTCATCTATTTTCAGTATTTCAATTATATCTCCAAGAAAACAATATTTAGAAAACGTGTGTTCTTGAGGCTATCTCGCTTACTATGACGTCATACTAAACCACTGATTTAGTCGAGTCAGATTATTTTAGTGCTTTCTTTACATACCTGCGCAGAAGAAAGAATTTTTCTTCAAAATCAATTATACAAACTACACATTTACTTTTACAAATTTATATAATAAATATAATTGGAATCAATATTTTAACAATATTTGATGCCTAATTTACAATTCAATTGATCATTTTTTTATTAGATGGATGTACACGTGTCAAGCTACATGTAGTTGATGACATAGAGAACTTCACAAAGTTAGACTCATTGATTGACACCGTGGCCGCGATTGCAGAATGTGATCCCAAATCTATAAAAGTCGTTGGCATACTCAAGGAAAGCAGTTTCTTTATTGAATTAGAAGTTGAAAGGAAAGCGGCACTGTTACTTTCAATGAAAACACCTCGAGAACTGAAGAAGTTTGCAGAATTTAAAGTCGATAGAATTTACATCGGCTGTCATGTTATCAATATTGGAGAAGCAGGTAAATTTATACTTAAGAAAAATACGTATAAACATTAAAAAAAATGACTAGTAGAAAATATAATATTCTATCTGTCTCGAAGAAAAAAAGGTCTTTATAGATAAGTCATTTGAATTCTGCCAGGAAATTTCAAATACGAATTAGTCTTTTTAAACTTGAAATACACTAAGTTTCGCAGTTGTAAAATATTGCAAAACTTCATCTACTGCAAAGTAATAAGCTGTTATAGTTTAAAATCTACTTTATCTCATGTTGTCTGATATTCAATCATTGCAAAATCATGCATTGCAACACTGAGGTCATTTCGTTTTTGTTTGGCAATATCCTTTGTAATGTTGCAAATCATACAGTTTATTTTAGAATTTCACAAATGCAGAATTCTGATCTTTCAACTATTGCCTTTTTCGTACTTTTTTACAAAGCAATTTTATGAAAACAATTCTCCAAAAGAACTAGAAAGCTACACAGAGTGAAATGTGGAAAAAGTAAATAGTTTCATGCCAAGCAGTACAGATTCAGGGCAGAGTTAACACGGGCACTTGGCCCTGAGATCATGAAACATCTTGAGCTTAAGTCAAAGTCTCCATTCGTTTTATAATGAAATTTTGTAGACATCAAGGAGACCAATGTTAAAATATTTTTCAATATTGCTTTCCAGAAGTATTGTTATCTGCAAATTACGAAATAAATTCCCATAGTTCATAAAAATTTTATAGGCGAAATTTTGTAAGTTTGTTTCATGATCTTGAGCCTGGCCTGAAGACCATAAACTGGGAGAAGACATGTCAAAATTTTTATTTTGAATAAAGTGAGATTTATTAAATGTTATTGAAAATTTTCAGGGTTTTTTTTAATCTAAATTTATACATGAGGTGAGAATATTGTTGACGCTCACTTAATCCCACAGAGAATATATCATCAGATAATCGTGTGAAAATATTTTTTAATTAGGCTTTGGAAGCAAAACAAAATATTTTTTTTTAAAAATAATAATTTAGTTCTTTTTGCTTGCATACAGACGACTATATTAATACCAATGATGAAAACTGCAATATATTATTAAAGGCATTTATATTGAATACTTTTATCTTAAAATGCATTCTCTGTAAGCATGATTTTGTTTTGGAAATGACAGGTCTACGATATGAATAAATTTGCAC
>NW_026934349.1:0-5957 GCF_032062105.1 Saccostrea cuccullata
TTTAAAAAATCGCTCAGATAGATCAAGTCCAAGTTACAACATATCTTTTCTGAAAATTTCATTTCATTCCATCCAGTAGTCTTTGAGAAATCGTGTGCACAAAATTTTGGAAAAAAAATAATAAAAAGAATAATAAGAAACAGTAGAATCACTATAAGGTCTTCCGTGAAGACGGAAGACCTTAATAAGAAACAATAGAATCACTATAAGGTCTTCCGTGAAGACGAAAGACCTTAACTAGAGTCGAGCTCGTTGCAAAGCAACGAGTAGGTCTTCCGTCCTGTTTGACCGGAAGTAGCTTTCATTTTTAACAAAAATGAGAAATAACGCCAAAAAAATGGTTTGAATCCTCTAAAGCTATGTTAATTAATTCAAAAATAAGCAATAATTGGCTATTTCCGGTTTCACCGGAAGTGACGACAACGAACGAAAAATTAATTTTTATGCTCCCAGAGACATATGTTACCCAAAAAACTTGTCAAGAACGGCAAAAATAGCGTTTTCGACTACTTCCGGTTTGGCCGGAAGTGACGACGCCTGACGTATTTTGACGACTCCAATAGACTAAGCCTGACATTTTGAACAACTTTGCTTCTTGGGCGTATTACAAATTCTCAATACTTTTTGAGATATAAAGAAAAAACTTTCGGCCCCTCTAGGCCCTTAATTTTAGGGGCCAGCCCTTTTTAAGAGATAGCGTTCGAAAGATCTTGGAATTCTGCGCTTTTTTTATTCTATATGTATTAACAAAATATTTCCAGGTAAAAAGGTGTTAAAAATTTCGAAATTCGCGATGTGTCTATTTTCGGGCCATAGCGAGCGCCGACGTGCGGCACTTCCGATAAAAATGAAATACATTCCGCAAATCTACAGACATAGGTCTACCATACCTGAAAGTATCATGTGTCTATCTAAAGCCGTTTAAGAGAAATCGTGCAGACAAAACGACCTTCAAAAAACCATAAAAGTGCTGATAACTCCGGACCGGAAGTGACGTCATCAAAACGGAAAAAAACGCATAAGGTTCAAGTGATGTAACATAAGTCCTGAAAGTTTCATGGAAATCCATCGAGCCGTTTTCGAGAAATCGCGTGCACAAAATCGGTAAGAAAAAAAAACAATAATAATAAAAGTGAAAAAGAAACCTAAGAATAACAAGAAGGTCTTCCGCTGAAGACGGAAGACCTTAACTAGAAACGATCTCGTTGCGAGCAACGAGAGGTCTTCCGTCCGATTCTGAAAAAAAAAATAACTCGTAAAGTCGAGCTGAGAAGTGATTAAAAATTTTGGTCACAAATTGAATCCAGGTCGCCAGCGTGAAAATCCAATCCGCTTTTTTCCCTTTTTATCCCCAACGCACTAACCGTTACGCTATTGGGAGTACTGCTCTAAATGTACTTGACGTGTATACTTTTGCTACAGTACACCTGTCTAAAAATTATAAAAGACGGGCCATTATTCATAATTTCGCGCCAAACGCCACGTTAAATCTTCGTGCCTTTTCTTTGGACTGATCTATTAAATAGGTGTGATAGCTTCAATGAAATTAAGAAAAAAGTACGTTCTCATAGCCTACATTTCGAGGTTTAGAAAATATATTTAACACATTGTACACATTCTATAGAAAAGTAACACAAAAGCACTGAAATGACTGTAATTTAATTTTTTTTTATTTCCCGTCTCAGAAGTGAACTATGCCGATTAGTTACACTTTCATAATCAAAGTACTGAAAGTACTGAAAAGCGGTTAGCATGCTTTCATCTAATATGCATCGAAAAAGTGCATAAAATGATGATATTTAAGTATGCATATCTTTGTCCAATGTCATCAGAGAAAAAAAAACCAGACATTCTGCTTTGTAATACTTTACTTAATAGTAAAACCAATGACATTCCAAACTGATGTCACAGATGGATTTAATCTAATTTTAATTAGATGTACCGAATTCACTACTGCTTCTCAAACATCTTCGATTAGCCAAAGAAAATGGTTCTTCCGAAATCCTGGCTTATAGTTCAGATGGGTTTCTTGTTTTCACCACCGAACCAAAACACCCGAGGAGTTTTGTAGTAAAAAAAAAATATGCATTGCAAAAGCTGTGTTATGTATGACGTGTGGGGTATCTTGTACAGTTTGTGCTCTTTCGTTGGCATTATCCACGTTAAGATGCCAGACTGCAGAATATACATGAAATTTATTCCAAAATTACTTTAATTCAACGTAAGACAGTATCAATTAATCAATGGAATTAATTTGAGAATTGTTTACTGCGGCTTGAATTTACATGGCCAAAGTTTTTGTGTTTACTTGTACATGTATTCATAATCGAAAGGTCGCTCTGATGTGACCCCGAATGGGATGTTAGATGTGTCAGAAGCGGAAGCGGATTTGGAACATATAAATAAATTTTAATTAGATTGAAATGCATGTTTCAAAATTTGACATAAGATTTCTTCAGTTTGAAAGACAGGAAGTGCATTTTTAAAAGTTCTCTCTTGATGGCATCCAATTGTTCTCTAGATGAAAACAGTTATGTTGATGTTGAAAATTAAATTGTCTTTTATGCTCTATTGAATCTGATATTAGGTAAATGTAAAGCCTATTATAGCAAACTTCTCTAGCCAAGGGTTTCCGATCTGATACCTACTCCACAACCCTTGGCAGATTTAGCTGAAAGTTTTAGAACTCGCGCAAACGAATTTGATTGGCTGCGAAGTCCGAGTCTTCGCAAGGATTTTATTAATCTACGATTTTCGGCTGAATTAAAGTCTGTTCGTGTTTTATGCAAAAGAAGAGTAATATTTACACGGGATGAAAGCTAGGATGTAATCTATGCTGAAAAACAAGGGAGTAATTAATTTGAAATATTTTTCTTTTGATTATATATGTTTTCAAGAATTATTGAAAGGACCACATCAGTCCGTGTTCCGCATTTTAGGTGCATCAATTTAAGCCAATCAAATGTTACGACTCATTGATAATAATTGATACGGCAACATGTAGAAAAAAAGTCAAACTCTTCACAAAAAATCCACAAAGAACGATATCTTCTATCACGTTTGAGGTGTTCTCGCTGCCCACAGCTGTATGAGGTTGTTAGGATATATTTTACATCAGGCTGCATGGAGGTCGCCATATTGTTTCAAACGTCATATTGATTTACATATGTTACAGCTATTTTCATTGGACAAATTTTATATAGTTTCAAGGGACTTAACTCAATAACGGGGATAGGCGGCGCAATTAAAGTTCCCGTTTGATAGGACTAAATCTGCCAAGGGTTGTAGTGTAGGTATCGGATCGGAAACCCTTGACTAGCGAAGATGAATTTAGCAAACAACTAAAAAAATGACAAGTTAAATTCTTTAGATTAATGGATTTGGAGTATTGTAGATCTACAGCTGGCTCGTCAGAGAAAAAAGGATGACTGAGCAGAGACTTTGTAAATGAATTGATATCAGAGAGCTTCAGTTGTGTAGGCTCATCGCGGCTATATAATTAACCTGTCAACGAGGGATGCTTACTTCTTCTGGGCAACGGATCCCATCTCTTGAATTTTCAGGAGTCAGCTTTTCTTCTTAAATCGATCATTGATCATTCTGAATTTTGATACAGATACTGAATACTTCCGTTTAGTAATATTATAAACTACTACTTCTACAGGAAGACTGGCGAATAAACAAGATTATCAAACTTTATGAAATGTACTTTACTGACTTTTCAAACAAGTAAATGTTCGAATAAAGTAAATGGTATATGAGAATCATTCAAAAGAAGTCTTGCACAATATGTCTAGATAAGTACATATAATGTATATTTGCCATATACTCTTCATGCAATATTGTTCTCAAATAAAACGTGAAAAGGAAAGTTGTCTGATCAATCAATACTAGTATTTAAAAATTCAAATGTACACTAAAAATCAGTGTAACTTAAGAAGTTACCAGTGTCACTTTCTTCAATATGTCGGTTAAACAATATACACTGATTTCGTTCCATCAATGTGCCTCTTAACACCCGCTAAAAACAATAATCGACAAATTGGACAAATTCAAATTTTAAAAGTATTTTCACAGCTAATAATACGTTCCCTAGGAACTGATCAAATTTTCAAAACTTATAAATAAGCATTAAGAATATATTTTAAATTTTTGTTAATTGCCAAAATTTTCTATACCTCATTCTTCTGTATATCTTTTGATTTTTAGAAGAGGATCACAATGCTGATTAAAATTAATATATATTTCTCCATTTTTTTTTAAAAATTAATTTTACTACTATAAGTGCCCCATTAAATTTTTTCAAAACTAAAAGTAAGTGATCCCTTATGATCGTTTGTTATAAATTATTAAAGACGGAGTAGAGAATTTATCCCTGGGAGCAGAGCTTTTATAATCTGTTTATTAGACAGAGAAGAAAAGAGAAGAAAAACAAACGTTACATTGTGGAGGTAATCCTATTGTTTCCATAAGAACGTTACAAAAAGTTTCAAAAAGTGTCAAACTGTCAGATGCATTCGGTGTTTTTTATAAAAGCGTTTTTCAGGTAGGCCTATTACTTAACTTAATAAATGGTGTTTCTTAATACATTGGCAAGGAAATTCAAACTCGATCGAGATATTTGCTGATGTTTTTGCAGTCTGTAATAACCTTCAACCTGCTGTATAATAAACCGTATCGTTCAACTTTCAAAAATAAACTAACATTTGCTATAAATCGCGATCGCACGATGTACATGTAATAAGGACCTATTCTCAGTTCTTTGAAGTAAGTGTTCTAAGTGTTGTCAATGATAAACTGATCGTTTAACTTTCAAAAATAAACTAACATTTGCTATAAATCGCGATCGCACGATGTACATGTAATAAGGACCTAATTCTCAGTTCTTTGAAGTAAGTGTTCTAAGTATTGTCAATGCTTTGGTAAATACTAATAAGAATTCGATATAATCGTTATGATAGCCACTCTTCATACACAGCATATTGTCAATCTCTCACCAGGGGGCGTATTACGCCAACAGTTAGTATACAAATCATAGGAAGCGCTTTGCTGAAGTTACCGTTGTCGATAGGTAGCGCCTTGTGGAAGTTTCCGGTTTTGGTTGCAGAAGGATAAGGTTACGTGCGATAAAGCGATGTCGATAGGTAGCGCCTTATGGAGGTTTCCGGTTGCCGACACATGCCATATAGCGGCTAGCGAAGCTAACCGCTTAAAAAGGTTGAAATGTTTCCCCGAAAAACATGCCTGGCTCTACGACAGTCAAGGAATCAGATACCATTTATGTTCAATAACTTGATTCAGATCTTTGAGAAAAGAATGTTAATGTAAACTCCATTAGACGGTCTTATTAAAATGGTTTTCTTATTTTTGTTTTTTCTATTCGTTTAATATCACACAAGTGTGCATGGGAAAAACAGTGGTTCTACGTTTTATACTTACTATGTATATGCATCGATATTGTTTCTTGAAAAGCTATAACTTATATAACTATGATTTAAGATATGTTTTTCCGTTTTGCAAAACAAATGATAATAGGTATCTCTCATTTGCACATTTAGTCTTTTCTTTTTCTACTTTGAGAACCAACCAAAACCAGTTACAGAGGACGTTTGAGAAGACACTGGAATAAATCTTTAGTTTGACACAGAATTGTAACGTAATTACTACGTGATCTATTAACGTGCAAACCATTAAGCTATTGGGAGCACTGCTCTAGATATACTTGTGTATACATTTGCAACAGTACACCTGTCTAAGAATTATAAAAGGCGGGCCACTGTTGATAATTTCGCGCCAAACGTCACGAGTAAATATTCACGCCTTTTCTTTGGACTGATCTATTAAATAGGTGCGATAGCTTCAATGAAATTAAATAAATGAAACGTTCTTATCGCCTTTATGACATGAGATGATACCAAGTAAATACTATTACTACTACTTTATTTTATTTCAACGTT
>NW_026934350.1:0-6095 GCF_032062105.1 Saccostrea cuccullata
TGTGTTGGGCCCCCGCGGCGCACAGCATCGGAAATCCTCGGCTGACTCTGCTACGCTCGATTGAAACCTCGGATGTGATTGGTGGAAGAATACGCATCAGATCGATACATTTCTCCGTCGGAAACTGCCTTTTCCCTCATTTCATATTTCGCACTTCGTAAAGTTCTTCGAAAAGGTTTCTTAATTTGTCTAATTCTTCATTGTAAATAGGTTTTGATTACAACCTAATGTTAGTAGGCTTTGAAAGCAAGAAGAAACTGTTGAGTGTGCCAAAATACAACTCTGATCTCAAATGTATGACATTTGAAAGAAATTCAAAAAAGATCACATGACTGAATCAGCAAGATGGTAGATCACCGTTGACGTCCGAGGTTATGTGCGAGGTACGAGTCATCCGAGGAACTCCGAGTGGTACAACAGTAAAATTAACAACAGAGAAAATCACCTTGTGTATAGAGGCCCCCAGACTGGCTAGTACAACAGTAAAATTAACTAAAGAGAGATTCACCTTGTGTATAGAGGCCCCCAGACTGGCTAGTACAACAGTAAAATTAACTACAGAGAGATTCACCTTGTGTATAGAGGCCCCCAGACTGGCTAGTACAACAGTAAAATTAACAACAGAGAAATTCACCTTATGTATAGAGGCCCCCAGACTGGCTAGTACAACAGTAAAATTAACTACAGAGAAATTCACCTTATGTATAGAGGCCCCCAGACTGGCTAGTACAACAGTAAAATTAACTACAGAGAGATTCACCTTATGTATAGAGGCCCCCAGACTGGCTAGTACAACAGTAAAATTAACTACAGAGAGATTCACCTTATGTATAGAGGCCCCCAGACTGGCTAGTACAACAGTAAAATTAACTACAGAGAAATTCACCTTATGTATAGAGGCCCCTAGACTGGCTAGCACAACAGTAAAATTAACTACAGAGAGAATCACCTTGTGTATAGAGCACCCAGACTGGCCAGAACATTGAGACTGTCGACGTCCACTTTACGGGAGTATGTCTGTCCACACACCATATACGTCCTACGGAGATTTAATAAAAGTTAGATAATTCATAATTTGTTCAGATATTTCAGATATAATAATCACAAACACAGAAATACTGTAGACGTACTTTTTTCCACAAGATCATAATTCCGTGGAATCTCAATTTCTGTTTAATCCGCGAGTAGAAAATGATGCGGATTTTCTGGATTGTCACTATATGCCTTACATTTATATTGAGCATGCTTGGCAAATTTCCGCGAAAATTTGTGTCCACGTACACAGCATAAATTAATACCACGCGGAAAAAAGGACTTCTACAGTATGTTTGTCATCAAAAAAAGGTGTTAAATGTATATGAAGAAATAAATTCAATTAAAACAAATCCTTCGTTTTATAAGCAATAAACAAAGACATCAAACCTGATAATAAATATGAAAGAGAAAGTAGAGAGGAATCAAGAAAGACTTCTAAAGTCGTAACCCGCATTTTTAAAAAGCTTTTGTGTAGTCACTATGTTTAATATTTCTATTCAAAACGGAGCTTTTTAAAATAAATGTTTAGAGTAAGAACTTTTTCATAAGAGGATTGTTTTTAGAATGTAAAACTGATTAGAACAATATATATATATATATATATATATATATATATATATATATATATATATATATATATATATATATATATATTTTTTTTTTTTTTTTTTTGGGGGGGGGGGGTACTCTATATAAGTTGATTCTTACTTTTTAAGTAGTAGAAAAAATTGTGGTATTTTATGTACACAAAAAAACTAAACTTCAGATATTTACTCACTGTTTGAATCCTGCCATCTCTGTGACCAGCCTATCCAGCTTTTCAACCTGATCAGAAATAAAAAACATATGTAATCAAAAAATAAAAGCTCGCCCTGTCGAATGTTATCAGTATAAGTAATGCTAATCTCACATCATATTTTTTTTATAGTAAGTTTGCATCCTGACAGCAATATTCATGCAAGTTCTGTTTATGATAAGGTCTTATAGTTCAATGGGAATTGACCTGTTTCAAAAACTTGAACCTGTTCACTGATCAAGAAATGTTTTTCATTTCCTACATCTGAAACAAGTCTGGAATAGTCCACCCTTTAGATGCATCATTCATGCAGTTTAAATCATAACGGGTCATAAAATTATATAGCTACTCCAAAAGCATTGCCATGGTCACTAAATTTCGAAAATGTAGGTCAGATCAAGCATTTGAAGCAAGTCTGGTCGTGCCAATCCCAAGATGCATCATCCATGTAAGTTTTGTCCAGGAAGGCAGGGGATGACAAATCCCATTGCCCGACGCCCGGGGCTAGTGAATTTTAGGGGTGGGCAAGTGAAATGTTATCAACCACTTGCCCGTGGGCAAGTGACTTATCAAAAATAGAATTTATTTGTAGGCCGTAAATTTAAAGCTGGACATAGGGGTTTGCATGATTTCCCAGCATTTGCCTTCCTCTTTTTTTGAAATATCTATAAATACAAAATTAGTTTATTTTAGGGCAAGCAAAAATTCAGGTAGGGCAAGTCAATTTCCCCAGGTACTTGCCCTTGGGCAAGTGCCTTAAAAATTATTTTTAGCCCCTGAGGAAGGGCTTATACATGTTATAGGTACTTGGGAATGGACCTGCTCCTAAAACTTTAACTTGAATAGATTCCAAACTGTACTAATATTACATTGTTACAGTCAATACCTACAACATTTAAACAAGTCATGACAAAAAATGCACACAGTCTAAACAAATCGTATGGAGAGAACAATTATAGGCATTTAAATCGGGTTTATGAATTTATGATAGACAAGCTACCGTATAAGCAGAATTTTTAGCGAGGATTTAATTTTAGCATTTTTAGCGATGGTGCCGAGATTGAGAAAATTGAATATTGCTAAAAATTAATTGCACTTTCAAATTAGTTGAAAGTTTTAAAAAGCTTTTTTAAACGCTAAAATTACATTTCGCAAAAATAAAATACCTACTTATAAGGGCAATGCTAAATTTGCGTCTCGCTAAAATTTCCACTTATACGGTATTGCTCCCTTAGAAGATGTACCTCTGAGTGTAAGATTTAAAAACTTAGAAAATAAGATTAACCTCTTTTTTTATTTTAATCAGATAAACTGAGAACAAACCTTCTCCTCATCTCCTTCAACAAGGTGAGAAAGCTAGCCTGTGTTCCTGTGGTGCCCTTCACTCCTCTGAACCTGATGTTATTGCGGGCATTCTCCAGGTTCCTGAGGTCCATCAACAGGTCCTGTATCCAGAGACAAGCCCTCTTACCCACTGTAGACAGCTGAGCTGGTCTAAAATATCACAGAAAATAAGTATGATGTTATGTCAATGTCTGGACCACAGATTAAGTTGTCACAATCAATCTAGAGAGCTGACTAAAAAATTTGCAATAAAAGAGAAAAAAAATCACTAAAAATTATATTTTTAGTCCACCTTGACATTATTATATCCCCCCCCCTCCAAATCATTCCAAACCTGGGTTCAGCAAATAAAATTTCCCAATCTTTTTTTTTCTTCAGAAACGAATGTACTTACTGTAAATGTGTATAAGACAAACAAGGCAAATCCTTTTGCTTCTTGGGAAATCTGCTAATCTCTTTATCACCCCTGCAAGCTACAACAGATATTTTAGATTTCAAAGTCTGTATTCATTTCATCCCACTGGCAAGCTACAACAGATATCTCAGATTTTAATGATCTCTGAAGAATTTTAAAACAGCTGTCTTAGATTTCAAAGGGAGGATATGACAGATATTATGTATACGTTTTCAGTACAAGCCGTTTATTATCATAGCTTAATTGTCAGGGCAAAACTTTATAATAACCGACTATGATAATAACCATAGACAGCTGAAATTCATCTCCAGGCTGACATGTACATGACTTAATAAACAAGATGCCTGCCTTTTTTACACTAAATAAGATAGGTATTATAGTATGTAATCTCATATTTTTAGGTTTATTTTGAAATACATGTATTCTTTTGGTTGTTTCTGTTTAGTGCTTATGGCAGAAAATTCTGCTAATTCAAATACAATGCTAAATGTCTTGCACACTGAAATCTCAAAGCAATATGAGCTGCATTTTTAAAAACTTTGCTGTTAAAATGTGTTATTATGATAAATGTGTATGTAACTTAAAACCTTTATGATCAATTAGACTAAAATTAACCCAAAGAAAGCATTTTATAAAATCCAATATAAATTTTTATATAAGAAATCGTTATTGTACATGACGACAATAATGTAATTTTAATTAAATAAAAGCTTAAAAATACTTTTTCCATCGCAAATATGAACAACGGAAGTTTATTAACATTATTTATTATGTCACTAAACTAGTTATTTACAATTTTGCAACAAAAAATTCCTATATCAATGTTGCAGCTCATATTGTTTTAAAACATGTTTTAAATTTTAAATTTTTTTTCCCCTCTTCATCAAATGCTCATACCAGTGAGACAAGGCTAAATATGAGGGTTTCTTTAAGGAATGACTCTACTTTATGGCCAAATTATTTCTGTATATTTTTAATATTTTTTTTTAACATTTTGTTTGACCCCAAATTACTTTAATATGCTTATATAATAATAATTATAATGTAACTACCAGGCATTTTTCCTTTTCCTCCGGGAGTAGGATGTCAAAACCATCCCTCATAACAATCAAATCCTACAACAGACAGAAACAGATAAATCAAAGTACTGAAAGTACTGATAAAAGTAGGTCTCATAACAATCAAATCCTACAATAGACAGAAAGAGATAGAATCAAAGTACTGAAAGTACTATAGAAGTGGATGTCAAATCCATTCTCATAACAATTAAATCCTATAATAGATATAAACAGATACAATCAAAGTACTGAAAGTACTGATAGAAGTAGGTCTCATAACAATCAAATCCTACAATAGATAGAAACAGATACATAAAAATCATATTAATGTGGCAGAAAAAGATAAGGCTCTGGGTCTCCTGGGAATCCACTACAGTTTGTATAAGTTAAAAGTGGGAAGAGATTCTCTTTACCAATTCACTCTTACATACAGAATGATAATTTTCCTCTACCTTAGTTTGTATAAGTTTACAGTAGGAAAAGATCTCTCTTTACCTATTCAGTCTTTCATAAAGAATAACAATTATCCCTCTACCTTAGTTTGTACAAGTTTTCAGAGGGAAGAGATCTCTCTTTTCCTATTCAGTCTTACATAAAGAATGACAATTATCCCTCTACCTTAGTTTGTACAAGTTTACAGAGGGAAGAGATCTCTCTTTACCTATTCAGTCTTACATAAAGATTAATAATTATCCCTCGACCCCAGCTACACAAACCAAAGGTGAAAATCCATTCCTAAATCTCTCCAAAGAATAGAGAAGTGGACTGTCACCTTAAGGCCAGAGTTTTTTTTTTCTGTTTAACGGGAATTTTTAAGAAAAAAATTGGGGGAGGGGAAAATAAAAATAAAAATAAAAGATCAAAATTTGCCGAGTCGGGGGTATAATAAAAATAAAACCAAAAATTGGTATGAATTTCTTTTTTTTCATTTAAATGTTGAAAAATGAAAGAAAACATAATAAATTTTTTTTCAATGTATTAGGATTTCAAATACAGATAAAAAGATACAACTGCATGAGTTATCCTACTGTGGTTAATCACACTTGCACATTTATTTTAGTATGAAAGCAAATCAATATAATATTATTATTTAAATTTGTTATACAGCAACAATAATGTTGGGTAAACACAGATGACAGAAAAAAAACACTTCTTAAATTTTACACAGGTCTTAGGTGATCATTATCTATTTCATAATATTTATAAATGTCGTGATAAGAAAAGTTTTAAGCTACATGTAAATTATGATTTAACAGAAGTTAAAAAAAGCAATGGGGTTAGTAGCTAAATTGACAATGCTATCTTGGTATAAAGGGATAACACATTCTTGAGGTTCTGAATGGAAATTTGTCAACTGAACTTTTTGATGAACAACAGCAAAGTCATTTGGAAGTCTTCTGAACTCTTCACAAATGGTTGGGTTCTGCCCAAAAAATCAAACTGAAAA